>NC_143004.1:307980-615961 GCF_061535395.1 Colias eurytheme
TATCTACCACACTTTCGAAAAGGAATTTCTACAGAAAAGAGGAACCGAGGTACATAATTGTTATAAAACATGATAATTCCAAAGCGCTTCTGTGAGAAACTTTGAGTATCATTTTACTTTGTGTTTTAGTTTGAGTTAATTTCATTTCTTTGGGTATTAATCACTCTTCTTCATTAGTCCGTATATTCCTTTAAACTATAAAGTAAATTAAATTTATAAACTATCTGAGTGTGAAATTGCATTAAAATTAGTTCAATCGTGCTGACGTTTTATCAGCCAGACTGACACTGACTGATGTGATGTTTATCAAAGCAAAGCATTACCGCTTTCAAGGATATAAGAGCCAAGGAAAATCTGGGTTCCAACTTGTTAACGATAATAATAGGTTCAACGATTTGTTTGACTCTTCACTTTAATTTTTGTTTTCCGTTAACTTCTTCTTTATTAATTACCTATTGTGAATTATGGACAAACAATTAAATATATTTTGTCATATATTATAGTCCAAACCAATGTTATTTATTATATTATAGCAGTGGTGGCTCAGTGGTGAGGCTTCGGACTTCGAATCCATAAGTCCGGGGTTCGAGACCGGGCGAACGCGCAGGAAATAAATTGATTTTTCAATTTATCTGCGCATGTTATAACATCACCACTGCTCGAACGGTGAAGGAAAACATCGTGAGGAAACCGACATGTCGAAGAATCAAAAGTTCGACGACATGTGTCATCCGCCAACCCGCACTTGGCCAGCGTGGTGGATTATGGCCTGTACCCTCATAAGAGGCCCGTGTCCCAGCAGTGGGAACGTATATGGGCTGATGATGATGATGATGATTACGCTTATTGAGTTCCGCAAAACCGTCAAAAATAATACAACAACATACTAGCTCAATTCGCAAAACAGTCAAAAACACATCTCAAATGCACCAAAAGTTATAAATATCTTGAATGAGCGAATTCTTTTGAATGCAATGCAGTGAGAGGTCAAAAAGGTACTAATAGGACCGCGTCTTGGAAACTAATGAGGGGTCAGATGAAGCGTGTGTTACAGCTATTTTTGGCTTTATGACGTCATGGTGTAAGTCTTAATAGGAAGGTTGAAGAGTACTTTGCATGCAAATTCGTTAGTCTTTGTGTATTGGTATTTATTTTTTTGTGATTGTGTATGTATATAATATGTATGTAATATGTAATACACAATCACAAAAAATTACATAGATACATACAAATAAATTGAACATAAATTAATGTTTTTAAACGAAGCATTGATAGAGGATTATATTTAATGATGAATGATTGAGTTATACGTAACTGTATCAGGTATTTTAATAAATATAGAGCTTATAAATTGAGGACAAATATTTTAATGTTATGACTGCTCGTATTTATAACAAGACTAGCTTTCCGCCCGCAGCTTCGCCCGCTTTGTCTAAAACATAATAAATCATATACTAAACCGCATCAAAATCCGTTGCGTAGTTTTAAAGATTTAAGCATACATAGGGACAGAGAAAGCGACTTTGTTTTATACTATGTAGTGATAAACAAGTGCCTTTAGAATATTACTTTACCCAACTGCATTACATTTCAAAGATAATTTCAAAGTATTACAAAATACAAAATGGTTTTCACGTGAAGGCAGATATTCCATTTGTATGTAAAGAATATGCAACGAACATTCTACAGTCGATGTATAAAAACATGAACGAATATTAACATGGTTGTTGTGTTTTATAAAATGACATTTAGATTTACTAGGAATTAATTGTGTCTAATAAGTAACAAATTTTTTCAAATACATGTGTTACTTAAGTTAAGCAGTAAAAAATGTGTTAAGTATTTGTTATAATAAGAATAATATTAATAGATATCCTACCTAAACGTTGTTCCGAAATAAATAGTAGCCTAGTGCTTGGTTTCATTTTGTAATCTTCTATAATATAAAAATGAATCGCAAAATGTGTTGGTAAGCGCATAACTCGAGAACGGCTGAACCGATTTCGATAATTCTTTTTTTATTATATTCCTTGAAGTACAAGGATGGTTCTTATGTAGAGAAAACGTAAACATGTACCACGGGCGAAGCCGGGGCGGACCGCTAGTCTTCTTCTTATATATAAAAATGAATCGCAAAATGTGTTGTTAAGCGCATAACTCGAGAACGGCTGAACCGATTTCGATAATTCTTTTTTTATTATATTTCTTGAAGTACGAGGATGGTTCTTATGTAGAGAAAACGTAAATATGTACCACGGGCGAAGCCGGGGCGGACCGCTAGTTTATATATAAAAATGAATCGCAAAATGTGTTGGTAAGCGCATAACTCGAGAACGGCTGAACCGATTTCGATAATTCTTATTTTATTATATTCCTTGAAGTACGAGGATGGTTTTTATGTAGAGAAAACGTAAATATGTACCACGGGCGAAGCCGGGGCGGACCGCTAGTAAGCGATTAAATTTCATTTCTTGAATGAGTCTACCAAACGAAAGTCAAGTTAAAATTTATAAAATATTTCTATGAGTACTATGGACTAAACTATACTAAATTAGATATAGATTTTATCTCATTAAATATACTGAACTACATTAAATTAAACCAAAAAAAGTCCAATTAAAAAAAATGTTATCTAAATATATTATGTAGGCATCGCAGCCGTAATCGCAGCTGATCTTAGCAGTTGTAATAAAAACATATTGTTTTCTAACCACTTTTTTAAATCACATGGAACGACACGTGCCTCAACTAGTCATTACAGTGAATGGCGCCAAATAAGTTCAGTGATTAATTGATTCGCGAAGTGTTTTAGTGGCTTTGTTAATGGTTGCTCTAAATTGCTACTGCGACTGATTGCCAACTTGTATTAGTGTAATTAGTTCATAAAATGTTAACTTCATATTATATCAAACTAGCTTTCCGCCCGCGGCTTCGCCCGCGTTTTCAAAGAATACCCCGCATAGTTCCCGTTCCCGTGGGATTTCCGGGATAAAACCTATCCTATGTGTTAATCCAAGTTACCCTCTATATGTGTGCTTAATTTTATTGTAATAGGTTCAGTAGTATTTGCGTGAAAGAGTAACAAACAGACACACACATCCTCACTAACTTTCACATTTATAAATTTAGTAGGATAAACTATTACGAACGATTAGACCGTGTTTTATACATATTCACTTATGAAATAAAGAGATACATTTCGTGAAATAGCTAATCTATATATATCAAAATGAATCCCGTTTTCCTTGGTCACGGCATCACGCGTGAAAGGGTGGACCGATTTCGATAATTCTTTTTTATTATATTCCTTGAAGTATACGAGGATAGTTCTTATGCAGAGAAAACATAAATATGTACCACGGGCGAAGCCGGGGTGGACCGCTAGTATAGTAACGGTGCATTTAGACCAAACGAACATAGAGCCAGAGCTAAAGCAAGAGCATTCTTTCGTGATCGTAATCTACTATTCATCATCATCATATTCATTTAATAATTAAAATCTATGTTTTATTCAGAGCTTAGTGTAGGAATAAAACAAGCACATTAACATTGTTACGTATGGGAGTAAAAAATGCTGGAATTATACTGACTCTACATCGAAAATTTCGTTTAAATAAATTTCAATCCAATCTTTTATTTATACAATCCATTTCCTTCCCTAATTCTTCATATTTTCCAAGTGCTGTGAAAACTACCAGTGCCTAATCATACAGTCCATTTAACGGTAGTATTATACAACTTGTAGTGTAGTGTGTAAGTATGTGTGACGGTTTTGTGTGTGCGTGAACATGAACACAGTACAGAGCACGGGAGGGGGCCATGGGCCCATCAAGAAAGACCATAAGCATGAGGTAAGTGGTATTTGTAAGGAAAATAACTTTCAATTGTGTTCATTTTTTTTTAAGGTACGACAATACTTTTTAAAAGTACTAGTATATAATATAACTAGCTGCGCTCCGTGGCTTCACCGTTTTAGCGATTTGGGTAATAATGTCCTACAATATTTATTTATTATTATTTATTTATTTATTATATATAGCCTATAGCCTTCCTCGTTAAATGGGCTATCTAACACCGAAAAAATTTTTCAAATAGAACCAGTAGTTCCTGAGATTGGCGCGTTCAAACAAAACTCTTCAGCTTTATAATATTGGTATAGATAACAATACATACCTACTACGTATAACCTACCGTATCTAGGATTTAGTAGAATTCCTATCGTATTCAAAGTACCATTAGAGAGTAACAAATGGGCCGCAGTGCGTACGTTCACAAGCGAATATCATTCGTTCCGAGCTGAGCTATCAAGAAATGTATACAACCATATTGTAGGATATCTAGGTGCTGATGGAAACAATTAATTATATTTGGAGGTAAAATTTTAGAAATTAAAGTGAAAGATTAATGTGCTTTTATTAATAATATTATTTGGTGTTTACTCCAACATAGATAATTTTTCGCTAGCATTATATAAGGAAATAAGAACTGAATTTTTTTTTTACATTCTTTACATTTTTTAATCTAGTATAATTCTCCTACAAAATTTGAAGGTAGGTACATAATGTTATAGGTACTTACAACAAAAAAATTGAATAAGGTATGAACTTTTCAACAGATTTAAAACCTCACGTCGAGATAAAAGAAAAATATAAAAAATAGAGCCAGTATTTATACAAAAATGCATACAGCTCTACACATAGAAACAGCAGCTTTTTGCATCATCATCCAAAATAATCATCTTCCAAAACACGGAACCCTAAAACAAAAAAAAATTTGTGCGTGTACAAGTGTACACACATAAGAAGTGAAACTTCTTTATGACCTTATTTTCAAAAAATAATTTACTACACATGCAACTTTACAGAAATACGTCAATCACGCGTGGTAGGGATAAGAAAAAGATGGCGCGTAACGGAAAAATGTCACGCGTAACGAAAAAATGTTACACTAAATTTTTTTCCAACCCCGATAAAGAATTTTCACTTCAAAAATCCATTGTCCACGCATTCTAAAATATTGACACGTCCATTCGGCCATCTATCATAAAACCGTCAAATTAGTCGTAAAAAATGATTTTTCCGATATACGCAATTCTTCTATTGAAGCCGTGATATATGAGTTTCCCGCCATTCTGCTTGATTTATTATCTGTGACATTATCTGGGGCTGAATAATTGAACAATTTTACATTGAAATATGCTGATGACAAGGATACAGGATATGGGATTATGCGTGTGGGAAGGAGACGGTATGATATTATCAGATTACGGAATAGCAAATTGTTGGCTTAGCGTTATTATGTAAATGTTAATTTTTAATTTAATTTACTAACATAATCACTACATATAAATGAGCTTCAATAAAACAATGTTTTGTCATACTTAACAGCATTCACATTTGCCTAGTTTTCCACATAAGTTTTCTATTATCTATTATTTTATTGAGACAGCATCTCGCAATTTTATATGATTTACGTATCACTTATGAGCGTATTTGCCGAGCACACGTGTCAGAAGTGAAACTTTTTTGGCAAAATTCAAAGATACAAAAATGGTCGCCTTACTCCATGACGTGACGATATTGCCATGACGCGACCTTGAAATTTTATTCTCAACGCCCCTAAAGAAATTACACTTCAAAAATATATATTTTATATTATAGTCATCAAAATAAATATTGTTGGCTAAAAGTCAATGCATGAAATAGGAAAGCAACTTAGCACCTTAGATCATTAAGTAATGATCTAAGCTTAGCACGTACCTACTTACTATTCTAGAACGTGAGACTTCATAATATGTAGGTAATTAATTATTATTATTATTATAACCATTCATAATTATATTTAATGTTTCTCTATGACCGCTTATTTTAACCGACTTCCTAAATAAGGAGGTTCTGTAAAACACTCATTTACTGTGACTATATACGTATAATATACGTAGGTATAGTGTACAATCACTCAATTAATTTAAAACCTTTTTTTATTGGCCAATCTAAATAATAATTAATTATATTGAATGATAACTTGGTACCTATTTTGGTAATCTATACTAATACTAGCGGTGGTTCATACTTACTTCGCCCGTGGTACATATTTACGTTTTCTCTACATAAGAACTATCTTGGATCTTCAAGGAATTGGTATAATAAAAAAAAATTATTAATTTATGTAGTACATATTGTTTGTACATCGTATACAAGGAATATTCTTTATCTATTAATTTAATAATACCAACGATCTAGTTCATTTTATATTTAATTAATCTGTAAGAAATAAATTTAAATTTCAGTATGTAAATTTGTAAAAATGAAATTTAAATAAACAATTTAGAGAAAGAACGTCTACACAAAACTATAAAAAACGGCTGAATTAATTTTAATGATTTTTAAATTAATGTAATAGAGGTGTGTACTGTGTAATAAATAACATTAATATGTTTAAAAACGTTTAATGTTCAATATTAAGAATTGCATAGGATTGTCATAGTTATCGAATTCTTGGTTTCCTGTTAGCAAGTGCCGCCTCTCTGGAAGGTTGCGCCGGAGCATTTCATTCTGCAAAAAATAGTTTTTTTAATACTTTCTAACATAATATTATTCCTGTAATAAACATTTAAATCATAAAACAATGCTCTTTCTTTGACTGACCGGTTGGCTTGGTTGGTAGTGGCCCTGCCTTCCAAGCCAGAGGTCGTGGGTTCGATCCCCACCCGGGGCAAATATTTGTGTGATATATTATAAATATAAAATCTTAAAAGTATAAAACAAAGTCGCTTTCTCTGTCCCTATGTCCCTTTGTATGCTTAAATCTTTAAAAACTACGCAACGGATTTTGATTTCTTTTAATCTTTTAATAGATAAAAATTTTATAAACTGACGATACGAATCTGTTGAAATTCTCAATTAAGATTATTTGAGAAAGTCATAAGTACATATATAATATTTAAAGCTATACTTTTATAAAATAAATCTGGTACGACTTGCAGTCCCACAAGATTTTAAACAATTAATTAAAAATTTAATAATTATGTGTATCATTGAAACGGTTGGACCGATGTTGATGTAGTTTTCACTATACTTACTGGCATCTATTTGAATAGGTTCTTCCATTGGTACCACACACAGGCTCGAACACCGCTGGGCATATACAATTTCTGGCAAGTTCTACAGGCCAGGCGAATAGAGACAGGAGCATTGTTATTACTGAAATAAAATAATAATTTAATAAACAATCCGTCGAAAAACGCATAATATCATCTCTTTTTACCACAATTAGATATTTTTCTAAAAACGTAAATGTTAAAAATATGTAATGACGATTCGAAAGTGCTTCTAAAAGAAGTCTAATTGAATAAATAAATGTTTGAGTTTGAGAGTTTCATGGGACCAATGTTGACGTCTCTGTCAAAAAAGAGCGTATGTGCCGAGTACACGTGTCAGAAGTGAAACTTCTTCAAGATTCAAAGATACCAAAATAATCACCTTACTCCATGACGTAACGGTATTGACATGACGCGACCTTGACATTTTAATCTCAACGAGCCTAAAGATGTTTCACTTCATAAAATATTTTTTAAAATTGGGGCTTTTAGAGTAATAACCGTGGTCTTTCATTGGTGTAATATCAAAAATAATCACTTAAACATATTATATGTAAAATATTTTCAAAAACTTACAAATAAATATTTTCATTTTGCGTTTTTATTCGTAGTGGTCACGACAAGATGCAAACAAACACTGAGTTTAATAAAAACAAATCTTGCTCTTTATACAGTTATTATATGCATGAATAGTTGTTTATATTTACAAGCAACTTTATCCTGTTTGATATATGACTTTTTTTACTTGGTGACTGATATAAACTGCAGTGTTGAGTTATTAATAATAAATGTAAATTGATTGGGATTTTTAATTGTGAGGGATTTTTTTTTTTTTTTTTTTTTTTTTTTTATTTGAAGAGCAGGCAAACGAGCAGACGAGTCATCTGATGGTAAATGATCATCGTCGCCCACTTGCACCCACAATACCAGGGGTATGGCGAGTGTGTTGCCGGCCTTTAAGGTAGGTGTACGCTCTTTTCTTAAAGGTCCCCAAATCGTAACTCATTGGAAACACTGCCCGCGGGAGCTGATTCCAAATTTCGGTAGCACGAGGCAAAAAACTTCTTCTAAAGCGAACAGTTGTTGATCGCCAGCTGTCCAGATGGTATGGGTGGAATTTCAGCTTATGACGTGCCGTACGATGGTGGAATTCAGCAGCAGGCAGTGCACCAAACAGTTCTTCAGAGCACTCCCCATGATAAATGCGGTAGAAGACGCATAAGGAAGCGACTTCTCTACGCAATGCCAAAGAATCAAGCCGATCGGTTAGACTTGGCTCGCCAACGAGTCGCACAGCTCTCCGTTGAATTCGGTCAAATGGAAGGAGATACTGTTGAGGTGCACCGGCCCAGAGATGGGAGCAGTATTCCATATGCGGCCTGACTTGCGCCTTATAAAGGTTAAGGCGATGGCTCGGAGTGAAATACTGCCCCGCTCTACAGAGTACACCTAGTTTCTGCGAAGCTAACTTAGCTTTACCTTCCAGATGACAAGAGAACTGCACATCACTCGAGATTACGAGTCCAAGAATTCCGATACTGGCTGTGGCTTTTAGAGGAGTACTTTGAAAAACGGGAGTCGCGATAAAGGGATTCTTCTTAGCGGTAAATGCGCAGACTTGTGTCTTATTGGGGTTAAATTGGACCAGGTTAATTCGACCCCAATTCGAGACTTCATCTAAGGAAGTTTCGATTACGGACACAAGATCGTTCCGGCACTCAATGACGCGATCCCGAGAAATATTGCTGCAGCCGGCATAAACTGCATCACACGTACTGTCGTCTGCATAGCAATGAATGCTGCTAACGCGCAGCAAATCATTGATAAACTTTTCTTTCTTTCTTTCTTTCTTTCTTCTTTCTGATATGCAGAAGAAACAGTGTGGGAGACAGAACGCAGCCCTGAGGTACACCAGCATTCACGAGCTTAGGTTCGGAGCATGAACCGTCGACCACGACTGTCATACTACGCTCAGTGAGAAAACTGGTGACCCATCGGCAAAATTTCTCGGGAAGCCCATAGGAAGAAAGCTTCGAAAGAAGCGCTTTGTGCCAGACCCGATCAAAGGCTTTCGCTATGTCCAAGCTGACCGCCAACGCTTCACCCTTGCTCTCAATCGCCTCCGCCCAACGATGTGTTAAATATACTAGAAGATCACCAGCCGATCGTCCGTGACGGAATCCATACTGACGGTCACAGATCAGCTGGTGCTCCTCCAGATACTTGAGCAACTGGCGATTGATAATGGATTCCATTATCTTGGAGAGCAAAGAAGTGATAGCTATGGGTCGATAATTGGACGGGTCTGAGCGATCGCCCTTTTTCGGGATAGGATGCACTAAAGCTGTCTTCCATGAGTTCGGGACAACGCCAGTAGAGTAGGAGTGCCGGAAAAGTCGCGTGAGAACCGGAGCCAATTCAGGTGCGCACATCTTAAGCACTATGGGAGGAATACCGTCAGGGCCACTTGACTTATGGACGTCCAGGGAAAGGAGTGCTTTACGCACTGCTCTCTGACTGAAACGAATGTCGGGCATAGATGCATCACATCGTGGAATGGTAGGTGGTAAGTACCCTGTGTCGTCCAACGTCGAATTAGCAGCGAAGAGAGAGCCAAGAAGGTCGGCTTTCTCTTTTGCTGTGTGGGCTAACGAGTCATTCTCCATGCGCAGAGATGGTAAGGACGGCTGACAAAAATTCCCTTGCACAGCTTTAGCGAGGGCCCAAAAGGCTCGAGTTCCCGAAGGAAGTAGGGCAAGTTTTTCGCCAAGCTTAGCAATGTGCTCTGCCTTCGCTCTTGCAATAGCCTTCTTGAAGGACCTAGAGGCCGAGTTTAATTCTCTTTTCAATGTACGGGCGTTTGGATCACTAGATGCGAGTGCATTGGCCCAGGCCTGGTAGCAATCTTGTTTACGGCGAGATGCCGATTTGCAAGAGCGACCAAACCAAGGCTGGGACTTGCCGCCCACGGGAACAACGGAGTTTGGAACAAAGAGCTCCATTCCCTGAAGCACCACATCGGCGACAGAGTCAGCACACGCACTAGGATCATTCAGTTCACAGATCACATCAGGGATTCCCAAATTACTATCTATACATTAGTCAGGTAAGTAAAAAATCTATTTTGTTTCGGTACTAAATATTCGAAAGAATATAACAGTAAAAATATTATAATAACTTTTTTATATCCTTCAGCAATAGTTTTTGAAGTGAAACTTCTTTATCGGGGTTGGAAAAAAATTAAGTGTAACATTTTTTCGTTACGCGTGACATTTTTCCGTTACGCGCCATCCTTTTCTTATCCCTACCACGCGTGATTCGACGTATTTCTGTAAAGTTGCATATAGTAAATTATTTTTTGAAAAATAAGGTCATAAAGAAGTTTCACTTCTTACATGTGTACACTAGTACACGCACACATTTTCTTTTTTGAGAAAATATTGGAAATCTTGCCGATTTTTTTTCCACTATCTCATAATTAGGAAAAACTTGTAAGTTTATTTGTTGTTGTAATTATTGTATAAAATATAATAGTAATTGATTGCATTAAACATGATTCTACTTGATCAGAGGATGTTTAATATCATTTGCGATAGAATAAAAATAAACTAGATACATAAAATGAGTCAGCACAGACGATCTGCAAACTATCTATAGGTATGTATAATATAATGTAACAGGAAAGATGCGTATTTTCCTTATCATTAAACAAGTTAACCCACGCTTATTATTCTAGTGTTGTTGTAGTGTTATAGATTATAGGAGAAATATTAAATAATCTATTAGTTTTCCTTGTAACAAACTTTTACATAGTAAGAAGTGAAGTCCCGTGTCCCCTAGGCTGCAGATGCATTATTCATACACCTGTTTAACAGATCGATTTTCTTTAGGGACAAGTAGGTGATTAACCTTCTGTAATCTGTATCCTGCTGTGTCCTGTGTGAGACATTTTTTTTCTTCGTCTGCACAGGGAATCGAACCCCTCTGTTCTACGTTCGCGCGTTGACCACTTTACCAAGGAGGCGGTCAATATTATAAGAGATAAGATTACATGTATAAAAAGCAATTGTAAGTGATTTAAAAGACAATAGTTTTGTATGACTTTAAAATGAAATTCGTCCTTTTATTATTTTGAATAATTAGGTACCTATCATCTTTTAAAGTGAAACTTTTATTACATCGTCTCAAACTTTTTGGTCTGTGTTATGTGTAGCGCATGTCGCGTGACGGTCGGCTGCCGAGTAGGTATACAGCAGTGTTCGGAAAGTGGAAAAAAATGTACCGTGGTTTCATAAAACCACACAACATTTTTTTTTATACATTTCTGTCAAATCAACGAAATTGTTTTTTTTTTCGAAAAACAATCTTATAAAATGAGTAATATAGAAAGAAGGCTTAAAACAAAGCACCCTTAAAGACTTAACTGACGCATCGATTTTCCCTTATCTTAGTTATCAAACTCAAGTGTGAGTGTAGTGCGAACTTGGGGGCTCTTAAGTAATGTCAAACGCACTGTGACGTCATCATACTCAGGTCTCAGATATTAGACATAATATTATACGTTTTGTTATTGTATAATATGGTAATAGAATGCACTCGGTTCTGTATATTTTTGAGAATAAAAAAATATATTCAATTTTAGTAGAGCAGTTATTAACTCTAGAAAACAGGATAGATTTTCGCTTCATTTTTTTATGTCAGAGCGGCAGGTGGGTTACCTGATGTTAAGTGGTCACCACCGCCCATAAACACTTGCAACACTTCTAGAGTTGCAAGTGCTTTGCCGGCCTTTTATGGACAAATAAGCTCTTTTCTTGAAGGCCCCAATGTCGTAGTTGTGGTGTAATTTATTATCGACTGATCAAATCTGGGTAAAAATTGTTGATTTGAACATGTTTTAATCCCCATACTAGACTATACAGGAGAAAGCTGAAACCCAACACGTCAGAACTAAGTATATAAGATTAAAAACCTTCTTTCTTCCATACATCTGAACTGCAGCTGTTGACGTCAAATATCAAAAAACTGTTGTTCTTGAACTACGTCAAAATAAAAAGAAAACATTATTATTGAATTTTATTACAATTTTGCTCATAGAAAACAATATTCTTCGGATTAAAGACACAAGACTGGACGTTCATATAAAGCCACATACAATGAAGGCAAAATTTATATTATCATTAATACAAGCTTATTAAAATTTTCATTAAAAGCATGTGCAGTTAAAGGCGACCACGTTCCCAACGGACATTTATGAATATAATAAATACAAGCCATTACCAGGCTCCATGCGACTGCAATGCGGAAGGAATATCATTATAACCATATTTGGAAAAAACATCATATATTGTGGGTGTACATTTTTAATATGAATAATCTCGCAAAGATTGGCCCGCGGTAAAAACTAGTATTTTTTCCGTTTATCTGTAGATATTTGACTGTTATAAATTTTAGAAATAAAATACTTTTTAACTTTCAAATAGAAAAAGAAATATAAAAATCATATTAGAAACCAAAAAACAAGTCGAATTGAGAAATCGGGTGAAAATAGACTACTATTTTATAATTTTAACGTTCGTACAAACGACTACCTCTTACATTACAAAATATATTCAGTACAATTTAAATTTGATTTGAATAAATCAACAATACCCGAGCACAAAGTATCCCATTCAAACCGTTTGAATGTTAGCGCTCAAACGAAAATTACTCAAAAGAACATTCTAGACCATTAATTATACTTCACGGGGCTTTAATTAGGTTCCAATGGGCCAAATGGGACATTAATAATGCAGCGGTTTGAATTTAGGAGATAACACTATCTGATAATTTAATTTAATTAAATACAGAATAATCTCGTTAATGTACAAAATTATTGCGAGCTTCATAAGCTGTGACATATAAAAAAATGTGACGTATTTTAATGCTACTTACAAGAAAATATTATGTTCATCACTATAACACGCAAAAACTGCTGACGTATTTGAATGAAGTTTTGTTAGTCGATATAACAAATGACATAATTTTACGTGAGTGAAGACGCGTGGTAAAGCTAGTTAATCCATATTGCCATAACCATACACAAATAAAAACTCTTTAATATTATGGGTATTCACACAATATTCTTTAATTATAATAGGTAATTGAATTTTTATTTTTTCAGGTAAGTATACTGCTGGTGATCCTGCGCAGACAAGCCACCATAAAATAAAGAAGATAATAATAAAAAGGTACAGTTTCAAACAAAGAAGTTTCCTTTTCCTTCCTTTCCTAATCCTGAAAAATCATTTCCAGATGAACAAAGTTCCAGTTTTAGTCTGGATAAGACATAGGCTAACCAGAGTACCATGCAAGTGACGCCGTGGGCTTCAACTAGCTATATGTACTTCACGCACAGATACAAGAAAATTTACACACACACACACACACATTTCTCCAACCACTTAGTAAAACCTCATAGCCTTTTAGTCAATTACGAACACACACACACCAATATTTGTACAAGATCGTCAATTATTATAAGTTCACTCAATTTTTCAACACTACATTAAACCATATCCTCTTTCATAGCCACAGTCGGGTAAATTCTCCAACTTTGTTACCTGTCTCCTCAGTTTTCTTCCAGCTGCGAAGGGCCCTTGTCCCTCACAATTGGGTTGAACGACCCTTGTGATTATTTTTGAAGATCCTCCCAGCTTAATTATGCTTGACAGAAAATGTTTTAAAGGTTATGTAGGTGATCCTTGTTTAGAGAAATGACAGTTTGTCTAATTTTCGACTACTTTAAGTATTATCCTATCCTACTAATATAATAAATGTCAAAGTCTGAGAGGATAGATTTAGCACACATATAGAGGGTAACTTGGATTAACACATAGGATAGGTTTTATCCCGGAAATCCCACGGGAACGGGAACTAAACGGGAACTTTGTGTCAATGTTACAAATATTGACAATTAAATCTAAACAAAATATTTAACACCAGCATATAAGTTCATACGATTTTATTTAAACAAACAGTTCAGCATTACAAGTGTTTATTCATACGATTATACAAGTGGAGGCTCTGATGAAAATACTTATGGAATGATGCGTTGATTTTCAGCATGAATATTTTCAGAGCCATTCACAATTTGAATACAGGTACAGAATGCTTCCATTCATAGTTTATTTTTATATTATTTCAATATTTCATAGTACCTAACAAAAGAAAAGAAAAGAAGATAAGAGATTAATGAAATACAAATATTCACGAGAACAAATAGCTTTTTCACTACCGCGTAGTTTAATTTAAATTTATTTATTATTAAACATACATACATACAATTACAATTACAATTTATTACAATATACAATTAATATTCATGTAAAAATATATAAATAAAAAGGCTACCAAAACAATTTATACAAGCCAATGTTTCCCTAGCTAGGTTAATGGGCAACCTGTGTTTAGGAGAAACAGCTTGCCTCTAAAATAAATTCACAAAAAGCCTCTTAGCAAGTACTTAGTAGTAGTATAAAACAAAGTCGCTGTCGCAGTCTGTCCGTCCTTATCGATGCTTACATCTTTAAAACTACGCAACGGATTTTGATGCAGTTTTTTATAGATAGAGTGGTTCCAGAGAAAGGTTTATGTATACAATTTATTAGGTTTTAGACAAAGCGGGCGAAGCCGCATGGATAGCAGATAGCTGTGATATTTACAAACGAATGTATTATTTCTAATTATGATTTAGATATGTACACTTTATCAATCTAGCAATAATTAAAAATATTCTCATAATATACCATATAGTACCATATAGTTACCTATCTTCACACACATGCAAACACGAATACAAAGTTTATACACACAAAAGATAAAACGCACTTTACACCATAAAAGTCTCCAAAATCCGGAATCTCTGCATAAAGAGACTTTAAAACTGTTGTTAAATATCAACCATTTTTTGTTAAAAATCTTTCTCAAAGAGACGGTTAAGAGGAACTGAATTATACTGACCTTTGAACCCTCACTTAGGCCCTTTTAGTTTTACAGCCTTTGTACCGTATCCGTATAAGCCGATTTCTTTGTAATCTTTGATTTTGAAACTCGTGTGTGATATTCAAAGAAATGTTATTTGTATTGTTTTTTCGTAAAAAAATACCTACTTTTTATTTTTAATTTTCAATTCGCCTTGCTAGTAAAAATTTGTCTCAAAAATTGTATATTTCGCAAAAATTTTGATTATAAATATACTGGATGATTATATAATGTTGTAGGTAGGCTTTTACTACGATTTAATTAGAAACTAATTTATTTTAATTTCTGAACTTAATTCAATCAGTCAATTTAATTAAGTAAAAAAAACTACGTGTATAACAACTTTCATAACCTATCTAACCTTTATTTAATAAGTACTGTTTTCAAACTTAAAATTCCAACACGTTGGTTAAACTAACTTGTAACCTATATCAAACTATGTATAAGAAAATACATAATATTATCTGCATTTAAAACAAAATTCTTAATCCTTTTAGACCTGGGATATAACAGGGAGGACAGACAGGAACAAGTTAAAGCACACAGGTTGTATAAAACCGCAGAATTATGACTCAATTCTGTGGTTTGTTCATTTATGGCTATTGTAGCTCGTGTGAGCTTCAATAATACACCATAAGGGCGTATGCAGAAAGAAAGCTGGAAACTTATAAGCGCTTACCGGCGCTTGTCAGCTCGCAGGAAAATATATGAACACGCGCCGATAAGCGCTGAACGGCGCCGACAAGACAATAAGCGCTGGTCAGCGCTGGGCGCTGCCATATAAAATTTGTTTTGGTCTGCTTCAACCTGCTTCCTTTGTGTAGAACGACCCAGCGCTGTCAATATCATATAAACTTCCAAATGCCTAAATTAATTCTCGAAGATTTTGTAACTTAAATTACATAAAAGTAGATAAATATTTTCAGCACAATAATTAATGAAATAAATAAAAAACATCATAAAAAAATTTCAACTGAATGTTGGTTCAAATACTAAAATACGTTACACTAAACACGAGGATAACAAATTTAAATATACGATCCCCACAAATGCTAATTCATATTTATTCAATACGCTATACTCAATAAAACATTGTTTTTGGGTCAGCTATAAAAAAGCAAGCTATAGAATATATATATCACAAATATAGAACATAACAATAAAATGAAGATAAAATATTCACTCAGTATTATAGTATCTGTACTCAGGGAAATTTATAAACACAATTTGTCTGACAGAACTTTGGGTTACCAGATGGTAAGGATTTGTCATGGTTCTGTTTCAATTATTGGTTAAATTTTGAATATCCTTGTTGGCAACACTGTTTATGAAAGAGCTTGTTTTTTTTTTTAATTCAAATTATTAATTTAATTATTAATATTTAATGAACTTATATCGTTTTATGTGTTGCATACTTTCCCTTATTTGCGAAATTTCAAGGATTTTTAAATACAAAAAAGAGCGTGTGTGCCGAACACACCTGTCAGAAGTGAAACTTGTTTGGCAAGATACAAACATACAGAAATCATCGCCTTACTCCATGATCTGACGGTATTGCCATGACGCGACCTTGAAATTTTACTTTCAACGCGCATAAAGTTTTACTTCAAAAATTATTTAGATAATTGAATCGAATCTAAAACCCTATATCTAACATCAACTTCACTATCCACTGCGCCAATCTATTTTACATTCTGAGATCAAAAGGCTAAAATAATGTTGAACGAATTTCAAAGAGAATATCCTTCTTTTAGTTATTTTATAATTATTTAAGAAGCCTTTTCTATTACACAATTTTTTGCGTTTTAATTAACACAAATTGAATGTAAACTTGGATACTAGAACATTATGTAGAAAGAAAAAAGCGTTTGTTTTTGTTGTATAATTTTGAAGATTCCAGTGTCTTTGAGAATGCCTAGTTGGATGCATACATGCTTGTATTTGAGTTTATAAAATTCAAGATAATTTTTTAATTGTAATTCCAGTTTCTTTTTTTTCTTGTATTTTTGAATAAAGTATTATTTTCAAAACTTAGAATCGGCTACAATCTGCAAACATAATGGAAATTTTAAATAAGTAGGAACTATTACAACCGAAAATTAATCCTAATATTTCTAGATTGCCTATAAACTGAGCCATGCCCCTCGGTTTTACCCGCATTGTTCCAATTCTATTGGTCTTAACGTAATCATATATCATATTATAGCCTTCCTTGATAAACGGCCTATCCGACACTGAAAAAAATGTTCAAATCGGAGCCATAGTTCCTGAGATTAGCGCGTTCAAACAAACAAACACAGTTTAGACCTCATTCGCACGAGAGTTAAAAAAGCGTTGCGTTAAAACCCGGCGTTGGCGCTTTTTAAACGTTCTCTCTGTGGTTGTTCATACTAACGCTTTAAAATCACTCATGTCTCGTCTCTGGCTTCAGTAAGACGTGGAAATGGTTTCTGCTAAAATAATTACGTAATGTCAGTTGCGTAATATCTTTATGATATTTATATTATTATATTTGCTTAGAATTCCTCGGAAAGTTTGTTCTTAATAAACCACTTGTAGGTACCTACTTAGGTATTTGTTCAAACTCGTCATCGATAAACATGTTACTTAAAGGAATATGATAAAAATACCTACTGTTTTAATTTTTATATGTTAGGTATATTTGAAAGAAAGAAAGAAGGAAAGATTGGCACTAGCGATTTGTGTTATTAAAAGACGAAAAAGAAAACAAAAGGCATTCTGGGTACATACTCTGAATGAACAGAGATACTTAAAAGGGCAGTTTGTGACACTGTACGAAGGCAATACCCCGGAATTTTTTTAATTATTTTCAAATGTCTATAACGATTTTGAATACAGGAACGGACGAGACTCCACATCTATAATTAATAGTTCGGGATCAACAATCCACGACATCGTATCGATTTTCTGATGATTATAAGCACAACAAACACGTGCTACCGCTGAGCGAGCGTGCGGCATACTGAACGCAGCGCCGGCGCTTTTTTAGCGCTCGTCTGAATAATAGTAAGAAGTTTCCTATGGTCTATTTTATTTAACGCCCAACGCCGAGCGTTGAAAATAGAACACTGCGCGATAAAAAAGCGTCGCGCTTTAAAAGCGCTGACGTGTGAACATATACTTGGGAATGCATTTGTTCTATTTGGACGCTTTTTTAACGGACGTTAAAAAAGCTCTCGTGTGAATGAGGTCTTAAGCCTTATTATATTAGTATAGATAAACGTGCAAAAAAAACAGTACTGTAATGTAGGTGATAATCATTAAATTGAAAAGGCTCGTCGCAGAAAAAATGAACATTGTTGTACAAAAAAGTGTCGTATTCTCAAAGCTTTGTCAAATTAGGTCCAGAAATCACATTGGCTTCCCGCCAATAAAACCGAAACTTGTCTCCAATCCTAGTTCGAGTTTCAAAGACCACTTTATGATAAGAGTAACATAAATTATTCCTTGTCTTTTTTCTTCAAAGTGCTTTTAGGAAATCGAATTTGCGTCAGTTTGGAGTTAGTCATGTGTTGTGTTCTAATTGGGTATTTAAAAATAAATAATATACACAAACAAACATACTTACATACATAATATTATACATACCTGTATGAGTAGATAAAAAAACCCAACGAACATTTTTCGCTTTTTTACGACTCTTTTTTTTAATTCTACTTTTCAATGCAATATACAGAGGAAACCTCATAACTACTATCTAAAAAGACAGTGTACAACTTATTTGGCGACCTTATCACTTATAAGTGATTTTTTCTTTTCCTAAATTTATCCATTTCAAAATAACTCACTATCCTTTTTACAATCATAACAAAGCTTACTCCTTTTTGCAGTCATCTAAATAACATTACTTCCACAAGAATAGTATTACCTATATTATCTGTATTCTACATGATCGTCCACACGTGTTCCCGCCAACCGAGACATGCGAAATCGAATGCCATTTGCTGTAATACCCTTTGAATGTTTTGCCATCGCGAGAACTATTTGTAACAGGGTCAAATTTTAGCATATTGGGTTTGATATTCTAATAATAGTACTTTTGGAGTTACAAACTATAGCATAGTAGCACTATGTATTGTGTAACTTTGTCTCGTCTATCTAGCAACAAAATTTTAGTTATTTGCTTGGAAGATTACTATTATGACGGAATCTTGGGAAAAGATATAAAGGCTACTGTTCTTCAAGAAAACAAAACTATGGAAGTGAAAGTATGAAAAATAGAAATAGTCTTTATAATAACTGGCTCCCGAGTATAACTGCGCGGGTGGATAGTTTGTCTTATCTAATACTAGCTGCTCCGCGCGGTTTCACCCCCGTGGCTCCACTCCTGTTGCCCGTAGCGTGATGAAATAGCCTGTAACCTTCCTCGATAAATGGGCTATCTAACACCGAAATAATTTTTCAAATCGGACCAGTAGTTCCCGAGATTAGTGCGTTCAAACAAACAAACAAACAAACTCTTCAGCTTTATAATATTAGTATAGATAAAATTACTATCAGTTAGTATAAAATAATACTATACACAGGGAATATTTGATTTGATTTGTTTCTCACAATGTAACTCAGTACTCGACCGAAACCTTTACAATTGGAAAGCTACATTTTTGCAAAGTGGGTAACTAAATTGCTTAATGTATTTTTTGATCCCGATTCAACCTTGGCCAAGTATAAGGTATGTATAATCTTATATATAAAAATGAATCGCAAAATGTGTTGGTAAGCGCATAACTCGAGAACGGCTGAACCGATTTCGATAATTCTTTTTTTATTATATTCCTTGAAGTACGAGGATGGTTTTTATGTAGAGAAAACGTAAATATGTACCACGGGCGAAGCCGGGGCGGACCGCTAGTATTATTATAAATATAGAAGAATAATTTACGTAGATATTTTTAACGAAAAGCTAACCCCATTTTTGAAGTTAAAAAATATACGTATGTTTTCTGAAAGTTGTTGAACATTTTATTTGAGTGTTGTTTGTTTGTTGCAAGACATTTGCATTGCGACTCTTGCTCTCGACTTTTATTGTTATTTTAGTTCATGTGAAATGTTTGTGAAGTTTTTACTGTCTTCAAATTGTAAGGAATTGCGTAGTAAACATTATGTTTGTTGTTTTATAAACGAATGCAAAAATAAATAATTTGGAAAATCCAAAAGTGCACGCCTCATAGTTTTTTTTTAATAAATATTTATTAATTATTATTTTTGTTTATTTAATAACAATTAAACCACATCGAATTAGACCCTGAAAAATGAAAGGGTTCTATTCCCGAGCATACTCAAGCGTAAGAGAAAAAAAAAGACTCGATTAGTAAAGTATTTCGGTCGCTATCGTGTTAACAAGAAAAAGGATCCGCACATACAGACACACGGACGTCCAAGACAGAACTTTTTTAAACTGTTTTTTAACTAGTTTAAATAACAAAAATGACATCAAAAATATCATGAACGTTAAAAATAGTGTTTTTTCTTAATATGTGTGTGTATGTATTATCTTACAAGTGCAATGTATGATACATAAAGACATTTTAAGTTTGAAAAATCAGATGTTTTGCGCGAAGTGACAGTAGTACCCACCTCAACGCTTCGCTTATGAGGCGTGCAATATAACACATGCTAGTAAAAGGATTATTATTTTTATATTGAACAAGTAAATATCAGAGTTACATGGCTGGATACGTAATAATGGTTTAAGTAATACTTTTACTTTTTAACATAATTATTATAATTTAAAATTCTTACACTTAAGAGGACTACAAGAGCTAGCTGAACTTGAGTGACTCGCGCACACATTAACACAATCGACCAAATCAACCGACCCGACAATCGACCAATCGATCAATGGAGATATCGATTTTAGATTTTAGAAGGACTTTATTTCTCTTGACGGGTTTTGTTTTGTTTCCCATAAGTACTTAATATTTACAAAATGACAATTTATAATTTATCAGTTTTAAAGTAGGTAAAATGGATTCTACAACAAAACTCTCTAATTATTTTACCTCATCCGCTATTTTACCAAAGTTAAAGTATCTCTGATTTCTCTTCAGGTATTGTAAAAGATTTAAAACATTTAAAAAATGCCTAACAAACGATACCACACTGAGACTTGCAATTTAAAAACACAGAATCGCAAACCTTTCGGCATTCACTCCATTTGAAATCTAAAAGCAATTTACAGTCGCAAGACAGTTGATATGTAATTTGTTCAGCTATCAGTTGTCTGAATTCGTTCTTGAAGGTGATTCGTTAATAGTGTAGTGAAAAGAAACCGAAGAATAACAGGCAAATAGTGTAAAAATTACACAGGTTTTACACAGTGTAATTCGAATTTTAAGATTCTGTTTCTATTTTTTACAGCCTAGAGCTAAGAATTATATTATTTACTACTTGATTTATATTATTTACTGCTCTGCGCTTCGCGGTTTCACCCGCGTGGCTCCGCCCTGTTGGTCTTAGCGTAATCTTATATATAAAAATGAATCGCAAAATGTGTTGGTAAGCGCATAACTCGAGAACGGCTGAACCGATTTCGATAATTCTTTTTTTATTATATTCCTTGAAGTACGAGGATGGTTTTAATGTAGAGAAAACGTAAATATGTACCACGGGCGAAGCCGGGGCGGACCGCTAGTGATATTATATAGCTCTATCTAACACCGAAATTATTTTTCAAATCGGACCAGTAGTTCCTGAGATTAGCGCGTTCAAACAAACAAACTCTTCCGCTTTATAATATTAATTAAGTATAGATTTATTTTATTTATATTCTTTATTGCAAACATAGAAAAACGTTTCCAAAAAACAGGACAAGATGCAAATGGCGGCCTTATTGCTCATTAATAGCAATTTTTATGTTAATTCGATTTCGAGCTCTTCGATTGGAATATTATTGATTCGATTCGATTATGTCAATGCCTGTATTTATTTGTGTTACAAATCAATAAACCGCGAACTATTATCGTAACCGCGAATCAGATGTAATACAAAGCAAACTGCGCCATTCATAATTCATAACTGAGCAAATAAAATCAGTATGTTTATTAAAATAACATAACCACAACCATTCTTTAGCGCTAAATGTTTATTTTAAACCACCTCTTTGGTTATCGCATGATTATTATTGAACCATGAACCCCGTGAAAACTTTAAAAAGGCTGAGTCTGGTAGAACCCTGAAGGCTGTCTGATCTGCTTCTAAATAAAATCGACCAGTGAAACTATGTATAATATATGAAATAGCACACTTCACTTTGTGTTATCTCTGGCAGAAAAATATAGTCAAACGAATACAGGTATATATGCTATATATTGTATGGTCTGGTGTTATTGCATTTATTTTTAATAGAAAGAGAACGAATCAGTCATTTTCATAATTCGAAGATATTAAAATATAAACTCCTATGTTTGTCCTTTTTGTTTATTTTCAGTAGCATTTACTGTGCAAATTATTTGGTGATAATACCTTATAATATTTGCGTTTAAACTATTAAAGTAATTGTATTATCCCTCTCTTACACGAAATGAAATAGAGACAAATTCCAACTAAAATTAAGTTAGTCAATAGCAGACGAGTCTGGTGCATATTTTAAATGCAAAGTTAAAGTGAATAAAGTTATTTAAAGTAACATGGTTTCACAAATTGTAACTGCGGAGTTTGTAATTTCTCTCGCAGTCAGTTTATTGTTCTGAATAGATATTATATCTTTTTAATACTTTAACTTTACCATTTAACACATGGTTTTGTAAAATCTATATATATAAAAACTAGGTTTCCTCCCGCGGCTTCACCCGCTCAGTCAAAGAAAAACCCGCATAGTTCCCGTTCCCGTGGGATTTCCGGGATTGCGTCATTTTCCCGGGATAAAAAGTAGCCTATGTCCTTTGAGTAACAGACAGACAGACAGAGTTGCTTTCGCATTTATAATATTAGTATGGATGAAACCCGTTTTCACGGGTTTCAACGGGTGGACCAATTTCGATAATTCTTTTTTATTATATTCCTTGAAGTGCGAGCGTGGTTCTTATGTAGAGAAAACGTAAATATGTACCACGGGCGAAGAATTATAAAGATCAAAGATAGTAATATAATGAAATCTGATGAAATAGAAAGATTTATCGTCTGTTGAATAGAAAGTACAGATTCAATATGTCATCCACATTTAAATAATGAAATAAAAACTCTTCCATTTTGAGGTGGTAAAATTATCCTTTAATATTTCAAAACTACTTTAAAAAAACCTTCCACCACAACAAATACCTACTTTAAAAATACTCCCTAAAAACAGTTTCAGCTAAAATATATTTGTCATAACAGACGCTTTATTTAGAACCTGACACAAGTAATACATTGTACATGACATGTGTTGTATTCTGTAATGTTTGTTAGAACTCCACTTTAGTTAATTCTATAATCCACTAGACATTTTGCACTGAATTTACGAGGTTAGAATTGTAACTTGTGTGTTATGAAAGTTAATTTTGCAACATTTGTCTTTAAAAAAAAATGCTTAGTGAAATGGTGTTTCTTTTGATGAAATAGTGTTTTTATGGAAGAGCAGAAAATTTTAAGATGCTTCTAAATAGTTCGAAGTACGAATATTATTTTTAAAAGGCCAGATTGTAGACAATCTTCTTAATATAATATATAAATCTCGTGTCACAATGTTTGTCCTCAATGGACTCCTAAACCACTTAACCGATTATAATAAAATTCGCACACCATGTGCAGTTTGATCCAACTTGAGAGATAGGATAGTTTAAACATGTAGGCACCACGGGCGAAGCCGGGACGGACCGCTAGTTAATTTTTATAAATGGATTATTTTTTCTTGAAATGCACGCATTTATTCTAAGCATAATTTCCTCCATGTTTCCTATATTATTCATTTACTTTTTTTATTGAAAAAAATACAGAACAAGAAGCAATTAACGACCAATTAAAAAGAAACATTGTGAATGCAATTTTAAACGTATTCTGTTATCCCGAAGCACGTCTAATTAATAGAGAAATGCCCTGTGGCTTTGTCTTTTATTTCAGTTTTTTCCCTTTGATTGTGTTTTAGACACGTCGCTCGAGGCTAAACTAGATTCCATAATTGGGATTTGTTTTCAGAGTTCCATGAAATCTTTTTGAGAAGTTTCATGGAAATATCTGTAATAAGTTTACGAATTCCTGAAACTCCTTTTAAGCAATATTTCTAGGTAAAAATGATCGATTTTTTTGTTGTTTAAAAATAAATTACAAGTTAAAATGTTATTTTCCCAAAAAAAAAATCATAAATGCTCGACTGTTATTATTTTTAGATTCTCGTTTCATTTAAGTATCATAAATTAAAGAAACCTTTGATTTCTATTACTTTTATCACACCTACACACACAAAATCTGAATAATTTAATTGTCTATTTATTGTCGTTCAAAAACATGTAACGTACGAACAGATAAACAGCAAAGCCATGTTAATAAAGCCCTTTGGTATATTATACATATATATGCCCTTTGGGTTCAAAGGTCGTCCCTTCGACATAACAAGGAGGTTGAAGTATGATTTCATTAAACCTTCAGAGATAGGTACACTAGTTGTGTTAAATATTTTGGTATGCTTCAAGCTTCTTATCCTTGTAATGTTGTTTAGCCAATTATATAATGAACATACCTACTTTGCCTACCAAGTTATTTATTATTAACTAGCGGTCCGCCCCGGCTTCACCCGTGGTACATATTTCGCAATAAAAAGTGGCCTATGTCCTTTCTCGGGTATCAAAATATCTCTATATCAAATTTCATGCAAATTGGTTCAGTAGTTAAGGCGTGATTGAGTAACAGACAGACAGACAGAGTTACTTTCGCATTTATAATTAGTATGGTATGGATGTGCTATTTATTAAATAGGTTTGAAGTTGGTGCCGAACATTAAGCACTTAGTATTAAGCCCGTGCACCGACATCAAACCTTTTTAATAAATAGCACATATAAATAATATGTAGTAAATAATAATGTCAAATCTTTTTTATGGTACGGGAGCTATTAACGTTTTAAAAAAAGTCATTTTAGTATAGTTGGGTTTTTGATATTATACTGTTTCTCTTGCTATTTCGGTTAGAGTCCGCGCTGTCTGGCTGGCGGTAGTGGTTGCGTTTATTAGTGCGCACAGGAAAACATCCGTAATTTAAAGTCATTTATTAACGCGTAATTTTTAATCTTTTGCCTTTAGATAGATCCATCAGACATAAATTTGTTATTGCAAGACGTTTTTTTCGTTGTTAAATAGGTGCCATACGCAATTTTTTATTTCAAAATCATTAAAATGTCATCGAAATAAGTGAAATTACATCAATGAAAATTAAGCTCTCCGTGCGATTATAGCTTTTTTGAAAATTAAGCCTCCGTGCGATTAGAGCTTCTTGTGAAAATTAAGCTCTCCGTGCGATTAAGAGCTTTTTTGTGAAAATTTAGCTTTCCGTGCGAATAGAGCTTTTTGTGAAAATTAAGCTTTCCATGCGATTAGAATTTTTTGTGAAAATTAAGCTCTCCGTGCGATTAGAGCTTTTTTGTGAAAATTAAGCTTTCCGTGCGATTAGAGCATTTTGTGAAAATTAAGCTCTCCATGCGATTAGAGTTTTTTTGTGAAAATTTAGCTTTCCGTGCGAATAGAGCTTTTTGTGAAAATTAAGCTCTCCGTGCGATTAGAGCTTTTTGTGAAAATTAAGCTCTCCATGCGATTAGAGCTTTTTGTGAAAATTAAGCTCTCCGTGCGATTAGAGCTTTTTACGAAAATTAAGCTTTCCGTGCGATTAGTTTTTTGTGAAAATTAAGCTCTCCGTGCTATGAGAGCTTTTTGTGAAAATTTAGCTCTCCGTGCGATGAGTTTTTGGTGAAAATTAAGCTCTCCGTGCGATTAGAGCTTTTTGCGAAAATTAAGTTCTCCATGCGATTAGAGCTTTTTGTGAAAATTAAGCTCTCCATGCGATTAGAGCTTTTTGTGAAAATTAAGCTCTCCGTGCGATTAGAGCTTTTTTGTGAAAATTAAGCTTTCCGTGCGATTAGAGCATTTTGTGAAAATTAAGCTCTCCATGCGATTAGAGTTTTTTTGTGAAAATTAAGCTCTCCGTGCGATTAGAGCTTTTTTGTGAAAATTTAGCTTTCCGTGCGATTAGAGCTTTTTGTGAAAATTAAGCTCTCCGTGCGATTAGAGCTTTTTGTGAAAATTAAGCTCTCCATGCGATTAGAGCTTTTTGTGAAAATTAAGCTCTCCGTGCGATTAGAGCTTTTTACGAAAATTAAGCTTTCCGTGCGATTTGTTTTTTGTGAAAATTAAGCTCTCCGTGCTATGAGAGCTTTTTGTGAAAATTAAGCTCTCCGTGCAATGAGTTTTTGGTGAAAATTAAGCTCTCCGTGCGATTAGAGCTTTTTGCGAAAATTTAGCTCTCCATGCGATTAGAGCTTTTTGTGAAAATTAAGCTCTCCATGCGATTAGAGCTTTTTGTGAAAATTAAGCTCTCCGTGCGATTAGAGCTTAGTGAGAAAAATTAAGCTCTCCGTGCGATGAGAGTTTTTTGTGAAAATAAAGCTCCATGCGATTAGAGCTTTTTTGTGAAAATTAAGCTTTCCATGTGAATAGAGCTTTTTGTGAATATAAAGCTTTCCGTGCGATTAGAGCTTTTTATGAAAATTAAGCTCTCCATGCGATTAGAGCTTTTTTGTGAAAATTAAGCCCTCCGTGCGATTAGAGCTTTTTGTGAAAATTAAGCTTTCCGTGCGATTAGAGCTTTTTGCGAAAATTAAGCTTTCCGTGCGATTAGAGCTTTTTGCGAAAATTAAGCTCTCCATGCGATTAGAGCTTTTTGTGAAAATTAAGCTTTCCGTGCGATTAAAGCTTTTTGTGAAAATTAAGCTCTCCGTGCGATTAGAGCTTTTTGTGAAAATTAAGCTTTCCGTGCGATTAGAGCTTTTTGCGAAAATTAAGCTCTCCGTACGAATAGAGCTTTTTGTGAAAATTAAGCTTTCCGTGCGATTAGAGCTTTTTGCGAAAATTAAGCTCTCCGTACGATTAGAGCTTTTTGTGAAAATTAAGCTTTCCGTGCGATTAAAGCTTTTTGTGAAAATTAAGCTCTCCGTGCGATGAGAGTTTTTTGTGAAAATTAAGCTCTCCGTGCGATAAGAGCTTTTTTGTGAAAATTTAGCTTTCCGTGCGATTAGAGCCTTTAATGAAAATTAAGCTCTCCATGCGATTTTATGCGGTTATCAATTCGGCCGGTATATTGTTTTTTTTTATGTATGTACACCGATTACTCCGAGGTTTCTGAACCGATTTACGTGATTCTTTTTTTGTTCGATGCGGGATGGTGTCGAATTGGTCCCATATTTTTTTTTTCGGATAGGCCCAGTAGTTTTTATTTTATGAGCATTTTTGTCTGTACTCGATGACTAAGTTGATATGTAGCAAGTAACTTTGATTCACATCCCGGTAACCGATTGAGCTGAAATTTTGAATACGTATGTAAATTTGATAGCGATGAAACATTATCATGACATGAAGCTGATTTGATGATGGAATCGGAAGGTGGCCATAGGAACTCAGTAATAATATATTGACTCAACTTTATCGAGTTTGGGCTCGTTTGATTCGTGTTGAAAAATACACTAAAAAGTATTAAATAAAAATAACTGCGTTACAAACAACCGACTTCAAAAACGGAAAAGTAAGAAATAAAAAAGATTTGATATTATTAACTACTACATAATATTATTGTACATATTTCGCAATAAAAAGTGGCCTATGTCCTTTCTCGGGTATCAAAATATCTCTATACCAAATTTCATGCAAATTGGTTCAGTAGTTAAGGCGTAATTGAGTAACAGACAGACATACAGAGTTACTTTCGCATTTATAAAATAGACCGGACTCTCAGTGGAGATTTTGTGGGGTCATCAAATCTATCACTTATTACAAACTATTGAATCGTAAACAATGGACTATTGTTAATTATTTAAAATAATAATTTATAAAATATATTCATGAGTTTTCAATCTATAGTGGTTTAAAGTTAACTCAAAAATGGAGCATTTTTGTAAATTTTCTAAAAAATCTTAGAGAAAGTGTAAGAAATGTTATAGTATGCTATATATTCGTGATCTACTCGACAAGTTCTTTCATTTGATACCTCACACGGCATGTTTTGGAAATTTTTATTTTTTTCTTTGTATGCCATATTTAATTACCGGGGTGGGGGGAGGGGGACCACAAAACTGGTTGGCAACATCTGTCTATAGGATGTCTGGGATCTATACAATATATATCAGAAGTCAGATTTAGGTCCGCTATTTTTGCAAACGAACATCTCCTTGGAGCCTGCTCTAATATTAGTATGGATTAATTGAGAAAGAATTTATTTCAGTGCTATCTACAAAATTAAAGACTTGTATCACAAAATTGGTAAATAAACTTTTTTTAAAGCTTCATCGTCGATTTTAATTATTATTTTTTATTTGTGAATTTTATGTAGGTCTGATAATGACTATTATTATCTTTAACGATTTTCAAACCCCAAGTTACAAGGGTTTCATGACAGAAGAACGTTTGCTAGGTCAGCTAGTCCCCATTAATATAATAATGAGAAAAAATGTACTTTTTATGTTTTAGCTCAAAAACCATTCGACCGATAAAAAATTATTTTACTATACATCACCTACGGTTCGCTAAAACCTTTTACCCACACTCAATCCGTCACATTTAGCCGAAAACATCGAGCTAGGACATTATCGAATTAATAAGGAATTAGCGAACGATTCGTGATTGACGACCTGGCAGCCGATATATCATACTTTGGTTTAGGTTTTTTTGGTTGGACGACTTTTTGATCGATTTATATTGGTATTAATAATAATCCTCATTATTATTATGAGTTAATCTTCTTTATATATAAAAATGAATCGCAAAATGTGTTGGTAAGCGCATAACTCGAGAACGGCTGAACCGATTTCGATAATTCTTTTTTTATTATAATCCTTGAAGTACGAGGATGGTTCTTATGTAAACATGTACCACGGGCGAAGCCGGGGCGGACCGCTAGTATGTAATGAAAATCTTTACATGGAATATGTATGCGACGATTTTTAGTTTTAAACGGTAATGTGTATAAATATTATATTAATAAAACGAAGGAAATAAAACTGTACGAGTGTTTTTTTGATGAACCTTAATGATATCAAAGGCACGCACTATTTCCTCCGACTTTTTTTTATAGTATTGGAAGGCAAACGAGCAGACGCAATGGCCGATGTTGATGGCAAAGTGCGTCGCCCATAGACGTCCATAACATACGTTATGGGTGTTGCCTACCATAGAGGGGAATGGGATGGGATGAAAACGGTTTTAAGGAGACCGACTATTCTAAACACGAAAGTTTGTGAGAATGGATGTATAGATACAAACTTGTCGCTCGTTATACTTAAGGGGATTACTATGGTCAAAACCGAAAAACACCTTATACATATTGAATTTTGTTGAGGAAACTGTTGGTACGATTGTGTTAAAAAAAATATATGTGATACTCAAGGATATAATTAACAAAGTGTATTGTTTACTTTTCATTTTAGAACGGCCTAAACATAAAAAAAATACATACAAATCAACCCCTTTTTGAACATAAAACGCATTTTGTTAGGAAAACGGCTACATATTTATACATGAAATTTATACCAAAAAATATGTTATGATATTTGTAATAACTTGTATTCTTTATTTTTTAAATTTTCATTATTATCGTTAAATTATCAAGAAAAAACTCGAAATTATAATAAAACCCACCTAAAACCTCACCTCTCTTGCATATTTTCGACGAAAGTTGACGGTGTCAGTTCGACTCGGACGGGGGACTGTACGTGCGGTTTTTTTTGCAAAATAACGCTAAAAATGTCCGAATTGAATGTTTTGTTAAATTAAACTAGATTGTTATAGGTATTTACATGAGCAGTTCATGAAATGAAGGTTTAAAATAGGTATGTAAAGATATAAAAATCTGTTTGTAAATTAGTTTTGTTTTTGAAAGGCGTCATTGAATTATATCCAGTGTCGATAATTTTTGACAGTAAAATATTATCAGAAAACACAATTACCTAAAATAAAACAGTAACCAGACTTTCCCTGTGCCTTGAATATTAAAAAAAAAAAAGATTAATTGCTGTTCTATCGTATATTTTGCGTCCAAAACAATCCATATACTGACACAAAATTTTGGGTCATTTGTAACAGGATGGCGCGGGCGGTTCTACAGGGGTCTTAGTACGCAATGACAAAAAGAAAAATTATGGTCAGAACAGTGGTACCGGTGGACTAGTCGCGTGGGCTTAAGTCGAACTCATCGGATAAATTACGGAAGTCAAACGATCTGTAACACAAAATATACTATCGTATCGTATATCACTATAAATCGTAGGAAAGTCAAAACTGATATAAACCTATAGCACCATTTTTAACCGACGCCATTATAGGACGAAATTCTCAATTCAACTGAATTTTTTGTTGGTTCCGTTACATCCGCACTTTTAAGTGGGTAAACCGATGATTTCATGATTCATAAAAATATAAATTATATAAAAATTATTCCTTTGCAGTGACTCTCCGAGGAAAAAAGAAATAGATTCGTGTTACAAATTTTAAAATCATACATAGTACATTTCCATCGACAAGGTTTTCTGGTATTTATAATCTACCGCCTACAACATAATCACCCCACCAGTCGGTTAGTTGTCAGTCGATCGCTTACATTTTTTGAAATGACGATCAGCGAGCCAATTTATCTTAAACAGCCGACCAGTGCGGTATGTAAGTGCCATCTAGCCGTGCCTTGTGATTTATTTAAGATTTAAGAAAACTATCAAGTGAATGTACCAACTGAAGGAATAATAAAATATTAATTATTGTGACGAAGGCGTTTTTATTCTACAACCCAACATTCGCGATAATATAATAAACAAATAATTATAAGAAAAACGAAAGTTTTTTTAATATTATTAAAGTGAAACTTTTATTACATCGTCTCAAACTTTTTGGTCTGTGTAGCGCATGTCGCGTGACGGTCGGCTGCCGAGTAGGTATAAAGCAGTGTTCGGAAAGTTTCACTTTTACCGTGGTTTCATAAAACCACACAACATTTTTTTTTTGTTAAATTTATACTTCACGACATATACTCTTCTGAAGACGTCAACTCTCTGGAAAATCTGTTTAATCGGAGGATTTTAATAAGATGTGATGTGTGATTATGTCACAGTCATGTGGAGGACGGATCGGTTTTATTTCCTTCTCGAATACCTTTAATATTCAACTGTACTATATTTAACATGGTGGTACTGATCTACACACGCCACATGCATTTTTTCCAAAGCCACAACAAAATAAATTATCCAAGTTTGCGCCCTTATAAAACCAATTCCAAGTTGCCCAATTTCTTCCTTGCCCGTGCCAACATATTATGTAAGACTGTTTAACTATACGATTACCATAGATACCGACACAACTAACACTGTATTCTTTGAACGGGAGGTATGACCCATATCAGTCATAGCTATGGCTCTGGTAACTTCAGTCGCAGGAAAATCACTCATTTTGTAATGTGTTCAAAGATATACAGTAGAAAGAAATAAACTCAGTCACGTTACAATATTGCTTGAAGCTGCTATAGTCGATAAATAGGCACCAAACTATTAAAGGGGTATAATATTTTAATGTTAAAAATCGAAACACATTTTTTTTCTCGTCATCATTTCAAAGACGTAAGGGATATAAAAAATTAACCTCGAACTAACTACAAAATACATAACAAGTCAAAAAAAACGTGATTTATTGTCTGTTCCCCTATTTTTTTAGGTGTGTGTAGGTTGCATGCATATATTCCTACTAGGTATGAAGAGATATACAGAGAACGCTAAATACATTTGCCTGGTAACCATTACCATTAGATACACCATGACATGGTAGAGGCCGTTCTATAGAATTACGTCAAATAAATGTACTCCATCTTTTATATCTCTGTAGACTGTAGGTGAGATGTTCTCCACCCTAGTCATAATCAGGTCTCCAGAATATAGTAGAGTCCGTGTTGAATAAAATTAATTTCTAATTCGATGTTTTCTTTCCCACTCTAGAACTTATAATTACTTGCTTAGTCATCTTAAGGTCTCCAGAATGGGTCATGTAGTAGAGACTTTGCTTGATACGGTAAATGTTGAAAGATGAGTCTTCCTACATTACATTTACAACATACATATAGTACACAATATTTACTATTCATAAATGTTATATTTTACTGCCTCTCAGAGAAAGCATAAATTAGGTAGAAACCACTAACACATTACGATACAATCCGATACATTTTACAATTTCATAATCTTTGGTCACTTTTACTTCAACAATGATGTATATTATAGAGGGCGGTTAAAAAAACAAATTCAGTGTGTAGTGACAGAATCATTAAGGTCGTTGAACCATGTAATTGCCTTAATACATAAACTAATAACTTAGGTTTTAGTTTGGTTTAGGAATAAAGATACTACTTACTGTGGTAACACATGATCCACTAAAACCAATTTAATATACAATATTTATTCTTTAAAACACATCAACAATAATTTGAGTGCGTCTCGACTTTTAGTCGCAACATCCTGCGACTGGTCGCACAGTTATAGCGCCCCTTCACAAGTGATTGACGACGTTAGACGATACGATACGTGTTGAGCTGTTGTCGATGTGAGAACATAATTGATTAATTTAGCTGTTCAATTGAGACATTTAAAGGTAAAAATAATTTATTTTGTTAGAGGTTGTTGTTGGTATGGTTAATTGGTCGTATTGTATCCTTGTCTTTCATTTTTCTTTTATACTTTTTATATATATTTGTGACAGATTTCAACTCGTCAACTTTATAAAATCACTACATAATATGCTAAATGTCCCCAGTTATTTGCTTTATTTGGGACAAGATAGCACTTTATATGCTAATATTATTTATTCATATTATTTAATTTAGATTCAAGGACAAAAAAGCTTAAGAGTCGCCATATTGTAGGATATTTTTGGCGAGCTTTCTCTTTTCAACAATAAATTCAATCAATCTATGTCCTTTTCACAAACGTTTGTGAATGAAACTCGATTTTACCAACAAATGGTCGGTACAAAACCTTTTAACCTAACATATCCTATGTAGGTTAAGTCGTGGTATTTTTGATGTGTGTTATATTATACATTACTTGTTATGTATGTATAACAAAAAGGTATCATGTTTTATGGAGATAAAAGCCTATTTTCTTTAATCTTAAGTAAAATTCTGTTTGAAGATTATAGACCAATAGGTTTCTTTCTTCTGACTTTATCTACCTTTGTATTTCTTCAAAATTTAGACTTAGTTTTCTATATGTACGTTATAATATGTATAACCGAACTGCGTACTAATGTTGCAATAATAACTTCTTAATAATCGAATGGCGCAAAATTTTGCTAAACAACATATTTGTCCAAATAAATTATAAGCGTCTCTGGTGTGTATACAATACAACATAGGCTCATGTTGATTATTTATCATATTTATGAACCAACATGACCAGTCAAATTATTTTATATAATTCTAAAAAAAATATTATTCAACCGCAATCATACGAATTTCTGTATAGTAAATGTCAAAAATACTGACCCATATTTCCATTTCAATAGTATTCACAGAACTATAAACACTAAGTATCCGTGGTCATAAATTTTAATCACACTCCATAGATTTTGACCACAGAAACTGTCACCCGAAATTCCCAAAGAGGCTTCGCCGGAAGTCCCGCTCCAGAAGCGCCGCCATTGTACTGCGACGGATATTGGCGCGAACCATATTTTGAGGTTAAAGGGATACTTCTACAGACAATTTATTGTGATTGATTTTCAATTTCTTTGTATTCGTGTTTTAAATTTCAATAAAATGATTTTATAAGGTGAGATAAAAGAAGATACGTTAAGTTGTTTTCATTCAGATGAGAATTTGGCTGTAAGAAACTACATGATCTATGTACAGATAAACGTCTATAAATATTTCGTTAAACTTATGTTGTAAATACTAGAAGAGTGGAACCTTAAAATTATTAACGTACCTACTGAATTACATGCTACACCAACGGGGCTAGGATTTAATTTACAAAACTTCCTTCAATTTACACACTAAATACATACAAAGAAACTGCGTATTTCACGCAAAAGAAGTCGCATTTAAAACTAGCTATTAATTATCTATATCTCTTTGTAAACTTGAAAACACCCCATTTCTATTCGCGAAAACTCGACGAACTTCAAGCAAAAAGATTTGCACCAAAGTAATGTCTGTTTGTAACATAAATAATAATAAGGTCCAAAGTCCAAGTAATCTATGGGCTGATAACGAGATGAGGCGGGCTTTGGAAGTTTCCGAAGAACATGTGTTCACTTGAGCGTGTGTACAGGGACGAATTTATATGAATAGAGGCACCAAGGAGTACTTGAATGTTTTTATATTTATCTGTACGTAAATAACATACATCATCATTATTCTATTTTGTTCACGCTACAGGAAATTAAGCTTCAAAATTGCAATTATTAATAAATTTACACTACAAGAATTATTAAATAAAATCTCTCTCAAGTGAGTAGTGTAAAAAAACTTTATCTAAACTTATAAAGAAAATTGGACCTAAGCTGCGGCCTTACCGGCTAAGATCCTGTCTCTAATTACAAAGAGGCATCTCTGCGAGATTACAGTTACTATTTGTAACAAACAAAGCTAGAAATTAAACACTTTTTAACGGATTGAAACGCTTTTTATTCATTATAATTATACTATTCACCCGACAATTCGAACACTACTATGGTACAACAATACACATATTAATTAAACTTAAATATCTCTTATTCGCTGAAGCTACTAAAATAACAAAGATTATGCCAATAATTATTCCCATATTTCATAATAAACGTAACATAAACATTGAACAAAATTGGATTATAGTAAGTGCGTGTGAAAGTTTACTTTTACTAAAATAATAAAGGTTCAGTTTATTACAGATTCACGTGTTTTATGAATACTTATATTAAATTAATATTATGTATTTATACTATTACGTAGGTACATTTGGATTAAATTCAGTTTTGTTTTGTTTTAGATTAGGTTTAGTTTAGTGGTTTCCCTTTTTGTTGATTTTAAAATTTTCATTCAGTCAAAAAACTCATAATTCATTTAAGAATAATACAAATAAAATTAAGAATGAAACAATTTATAGCATTATAATTGAATGGTACCAAAATGTTCCTCGCACCGGCATGTGTTGCAGAGGAAGTTTCGGCATCGCTGGCTTTCAGTGACCGATAAGAGTACATGATATGTTTAAAACGTATTTAAACTTTACATGAAACAGACTGGTTATTAATTAAAAAATATATCTTAACTGAACAATATTATATTGTCTATAATTGTATGTCTATAATAACTATTAGTGTTAACATTTGTTGACTATCGTTTGTAAATAAATAGAATAAATATTACGCTACAGGAGCTAGATCTTACGGTTTCACTCGCCTAAAAAACAATTTATTCGATAAAAATTTATCGTAATATAATTTAATTATATTAAAATAGGAATAAAAAAATGCTATAAATTAAAAACTTAAAAATGTTGGCTAAAAGCTAAAACACCTTTGTTAAATAACATATCAGAATAATCTACCATTAAAACCAGGGGCCCCTTTATGGGTCTTCATTTATTACGTAATCAAGTTTATTTGTACTGGTGGACCTGTAATGAACTTTTTTTAACAACCTTATTAACTTTATTTTCCCTTTGAATGTACCTGTAGCTTGAGATCTTAAATAAGTTTTCTGTATGTGACACATAGCTTCTGTGCTACGGAGAATACAATTTGGGTAGAATATATTTTACGATTTATTTTTTTACTTATGTTCCAAATGTACTCAAAATGCTATGTATAAAAGAATATAAAATTATTATGTTATAAAAACAATGTGTTTTTAAGAATATATTGTATTTAGATACAGTTTTTCAACATTAACACTTTTTGCTTTGCGATGTCCATAAAGTATATTTTACTACCACAGGGCTTTTGGCTTTACACGACGTGTCATTTGGCTTTTATTATTAAAAATATGTACAAAAATGTGTGGCATATTATCATGAGTTTAATCAAGGCAAACAACACAATGAATCTTTCCATTGTTTGGAGGCTAATAGCGACGTATAAAAGCACTATAAATTATTTTAATATTCATAATATTATCGTTTATCTTGTGTGTATATAAATTTACAAAGAATATTAATTATGTAAATTGCATACAAATTTCATAAGATATTTGATTTCAATCTATTTACAGCAAAAACTAGTAAACTGATTAAAAAACATTATTAACTACATTTAAAAAGCTTCCGACAGTGTAGGTATAAGGTAACGGATATAATTTAAGATGACGTTCATTGTTAATTTGTTCAAAAACTACAAATTTAAAAAAAAATCAAACCCCTTGTTCTTTTTGGAAAAAATAGCATAAACCGTATTTAATTACGATTTTTAATAAGAAGAAACAGAAATCATAAAATCCAATCAAACCGATATCCATAACTCTTAATTTCCATACACCATTAAGCGATATTTACGTTTAAAAAACGATAAATCGCGCGCCAATCGAAAGAGCCGCCATTTTGCATTTCAATGGAGCCATGTTGAAAAATATTTCCCGCGCTTGCATTGAAAAAGTGCGTTCAGAAATTTCTCGATATTTCCTCTGGGAACCATTGACATGAGTGTTTATGTTTATGAAATGTTTAAAACAGGTTTTGAGGTTAGTTTTCATGTGCAAGGTTTTTGGAATTATTCATTAGTGAGATGAGTATGCTTTTGTGAAAATGAATTCGCTGTTATGTTTATTAATCGTGCATTTTACGATATTTTGAAAGGGAAAAGTACATGATAACATTAAAAAGAACAAATATGAACATCCCCATTTATTCACTCTACAAATTAAAACTTTGTGTAAAATAATGTTAATGTATAAAATATTCATTGTAATTTAAAACTTAACGATATCAATTAATGAGTAAGTACAAAGATAAAATGACTACGTGGCCAACTTCAGATTCAGATTACCTGTGCACAAAAACATTAGCACGTTTTTGTTCGCAAATTCCGCTCTCGTATGACTCAATCTGTTTTCCAAGAACAAGTAACAACAATTATACAACTACCAAATAACATGAATTTTACAATTACAGCAATCTCGAACCAAACAACGAAAAACTTTCAAACAAAATGTTCAAATAAAGACCCCTTTAGCATTAAACTCGTGACAGTTTTTATAAACATCTTGTATAAACAGAAGATAAGCTGAAAGTAGTGCAGTTGGCTTCTTCCCAAGTCTAATGCACTTTATGAGTGAACAGCTCCTTAATTTGAACATAACTCAACGTCTTTATTTCAAGGATATAGTTTCCTTTCAGAATTTAGACAAAGTTTTTTTAAATTTATATTGGATAAAATTTCTTTCCATAAAATATAAGATTATTTAGTTACTAACTAGGTAACAGATAAATAGTTAGAATTTAATACTGTCGCCATATTTTAACCAGTCGCGGGCAGAAAGAATCATCGAGATAAATTGCGTTTAACGAGTTTTTCTTCTCCTTTTTTATTTAACATAAAAGCTTCTTATTCAAAAGCTTTTAATTTTCTATTAAAATTTATTTTAACGAGTTAAAAAATCATAATAATATTTTAAAATTTTTAATTAATAACGAAAAGGCTGTATACCATTTATATCACTGTAAATACTTGTAATAATATTTTTTTACTTGATATAAATTATACAATACTTATTTAAATATCAAATTAGATTTATTTAAGTAAATACCTCAATCACTTCATATTACTTACAAATATTATTACTAATTATTACAAAATTTACTTACCATTACAAAAACGTACACTATTTGAAAATTGAATAAAGTGATTATAGTAAAGCTCAATAATTGTATTAAACAATATATATATATATTTAAATAACATGCTTTGAGCTTTACAAACAATGCACTCGATAATCGAGCTGAACATATTATGAATATTAATTTACGGAAATGTACAAAGCTTTTTCGTTGTATTCATTTTTCAGTCTTATTTTTTTGTTAAATAATGGTGATTATGAATTATGTAGTAGTCTACTCGATAAGTTGAAAATGGCGTAAACTAGAGATAAGGCTCTTAAAAATACGTGCGATAGCTCATTTGATTCGGAATGACGTCTAGAAAAATGTATCGGAAATGTTTATTAGCACACAAAAAATTGCAAAAGTTATAGGCAAATTAAGTTTCAAAAAAATAGGTATTTCGTTTATTGTTAATAACTCCGAAATTATTAACATTTCAGAAATTTTGAAAAAAGATTCTTAAAGAGGAGGAAATTTCCAACGAAAAACTCCCGACTCCCGGAATTCTATCTCCATTATTTATAATTTTAATTGAACGCTGAAAATAGGCCTCCGCGCGGCATTTTTAGATAGCGCGCGCGGCTTCAAAACCGAGCACGTCACACTAATTATTTTTTTAAGGTATTAAATATTAATTAAAAAATTAAAAAAAATTATGGTGTATTCCGAACACTTCAAAGAATTTGCTCCCGTTGGAAATTTTACTTAAAGTTAATTTTTCAACAAATTAGACAAATGTTAACTAACGAAATTTTTTTGAACTTCCGGCCTTATTGCACATTAAAAAAAATGTATAAATAATTGTCGGTAAAATTTTTCACTTCGTGGAGCCCTTCATATAAATATACTTAACAATATCGCGCCATAAAAGTTTAAAAAATTTTATTACTTTGTTTATAATAATTTTTTCAATTTAAGTAAATTGATCAAAAAACTAGAAATTTCTAGTTTTTTGTTAACTTGAAAAAATTATTATAAACAAAGTATTAACATTTTTTAAACTTTTATGGCGCGATCTTATTAAGTATATTTATATGAAGGGCTCCACGAAGTGAAAAATTTTACCGACAATTATTTATACATTTTTTTTAATGTGCAATAAGGCCGGAAGTTCAAAAAATTTCGTTAGTTAACATTTGTCTAATTTGTTGAAAAATTAACTTTAAGTAAAATTTCCAACGGGAGCAAATTCTTTGAAGTGTTCGGAATACACCATAATTTTTTTTAATTTTTTAATTAATATTTAATACCTTAAAAAAATAATTAGTGTGACGTGCTCGGTTTTGAAGCCGCGCGCGCTATCTAAAAATGCCGCGCGGAGGCCTATTTTCAGCGTTAAATTAAAATTATAAATAATTGAGATAGAATTCCGGGAGCTGGGAGTTTTTCGTTGGAAATTTCCTCCTCTTTAAGAATCTTTTTTCATAATTTCTGAAATATTAATAATTTCGGAGTTATTAACAATAAACAAAATACCTATTTTTTTTAAACTTAATTTGCCTATAACTTTTGCAATTTTTTGTGTGCTAATAAACATTTCCGATACATTTTTCTAGACGTCATTCCGAATCAAATGAGCTATCGCACGTATTTTTAAGAGCCTTATCTCTAGTTTACGCCATTTTCAACTTATCAAGTAGACTATAGGTGCTTACAAACGTGTAATGTGAATTTAAAACATGACGATTTCAAGTCATGTTATTACTTTTTAATTTATTAGGATTATAACAATTATATAAATAAGTTTTATGTAGATCGCGATCGATCGATCGTTTGTATTTAATATCTATACTAATATTATAATGCTGAAGAGTTTGTTTGTTTGAACACGCTAATCTCAGGAACTACTGGTCCGATTTGAAAAATTCTTCCGGTGTTAGATAGGAAGGCTATAGGCTATATCATCTCGCTAAGACAAGACAACAGGAGTGGCACTGCGGGTAAAACAGCAGGGCGCAGCTAGTTTGATATAGATCGCTACGACTGCTTATTGTATTTTAGATATTATACTGAGTGGGGTCTGGTGATCCGTAACACTTGTTCTACTGAACCCACTTCGGGCATCAGCTCTCTTAAGGTTCAAATCAAATCTATTTATTTGCTCGTATATGTTTGTTTTTGCTCTATATGGTTGCCTAATTTATTATGTTTGTATTCATTCTATGTAGGCAACCTTTTAAACTCTTGTGAGGGAATAAAAAAAAAGTTTTTTAATTATTTAGGTATATCTTGAAATAACTAAACTTATAGTTAAATAATTTGTTACATAACACAAACATACTTTACTGTAATACATCGTGAAATATCATTTTATCTCAAGCTACGGAATATTTTCCTTTATTAGCCACTTTCAAAGAAAATATATTTGATTCGTTCTGCGATCCCTCGGGAACCGTTGCTCAGAGCCGGGTTACGGGATGAATATGAAATATTTTATATTTCGTAAAAACTTTGATAAATATCATAACTAAGAAATTCATAAAAAGTCAACTGTTGTCTAAATATATTACTGCAACCGCAAAACCATAAAGAACTATAACTAAATAAAAATAAGCATAAAAAATAATTATTTTGAAACTTTTATAAAAGTCGCTTTTTGTGTACTAATCACTAGCTTATTACCCGGGGCTTCCCCGCGTTATGAAAGAATAACCCCATAGTTTCCCCATCCCTGTGGTATTTTTAGGTTCTATCTGTCTGATAATTTCATCCAAATCGTATCAGCGGTTCAGGCGTGAAGAAGAGACGAACAGACAGACTTAATTACTTTCGCATGTCTCAAAGTTTTAAACATTTTACGTTACGGGCAAACTGAGAAATAAAAATAATTTCCTCATAGAAAAGATTGGCTTCGTCACTTCATATAAGTGCAGTTCAAGAAAAAATAAAAGATCTAAAATTCTAAATGGTTCCTTTATGTAGATGTCTTGAAGTCGTCTCTAAATATTCACAACCCCTGGGGGTTAGTCCGCATTGCGGTATATAACAATATCATTTTTACTGAACACCTCATATTGTTTAATGTAATATTCATGATCATGTACTGTACGATTATTGAGGTAATATTTTATATTGGTGATTCTTATTTCCTTACTCATATATGTATGTACATACGGAAGGCGATTGCTTTTTTTAACTCACACATGACAAATCATATGCCACACGTCAAATAAATATACATAATACTAGCGGTCCGCCCCGGCTTCGCCCGTGGTACATATTTACGTTTTCTCTACATAAGAACCATCCTCGTTACTTCAAGGAATATAATAAAAAAAGAATTATCGAAATCGGTCCACCTTTTCATGCGTGATGCCGTGACCAAGGAAAACGGGTTTCATTATGGTTTCATTTTTATATTATTCTGTAAATGAGTTACATCAGACGACGAGATCAGACGTGTGTTATCGAGTCAATAAATCTATATTATATAATAAAGCTGAAGAGTTTGTTTGTTTGTTTCTAATCTCAGGCACTACTGGTCCGATTTGAAATATTATTTCGGTGTTAGATAGCCCATTTGTCGATTAAGGATATAGGCTTATATCATCACGCTAAGACTAATACGAGCGGAGCACTGCGGGTAAAACTGCGGAGCACAGCTAGTTAATAATAAGAGTACCTATTATAAAAAAACACCTATCCAACATCATATTCTGACCTTAACACATACACACATGCTCTAAAAGCTCCCTTGCAATTTTAAACCATATATTTAACCGCTTGTTAAAATAACCAAAATTTTCCTGTTTATTGGCTATAAATTCCATCCTTCCGGGCGTCGTAATTCAACGAACAAATTGCTTTTTTAGCAAATATGTACGAAAAAACAAGGTTATTCCATTAAATTTAACTGAATATGGATATTCAAAGAGCTTGTTAAAGTTAAAAATTTTGCAGTGACATTTTAATATCATAAAATTTGATATTAGCTTTTGTGACCCGATGGTCGACAACAATTTATAGATTTTATAATATTTTACCAGAATGGAACGGATGGAATTTTATACAATGTATAATATTGTTACTATGTACTTTTTAATTAAAAAGGGTTTGATAGACAGATTCAAGTGTGTTTGTTAGTTTGGTTGTTCTATTTTATTAAAATTAAAACATCTCCTTCGAGTGGATGATATTTTTGTGATATTATTATGTTGTGGTGCGTATTTTAATCACTTCAAAATATGTTAAAAATTACGTTATGTGCATACAAAATATCGATAGAATTTAAAAAAATAATCGGTTCCTTGGTTTCTCTGATCGAATAAAATTTAACCTTTACTCGAATGATATTCCATCACAATATAGAATAATTTGGGTCGAATATGTAATGCAATTATTATTTGCATATTATAATTTGATATAATGCATAAATAATAAGATTTCCACGATAAATACAAGTTGGTGAAATTTTATGGATAATTTTAAGCTCAAATGATAGGATTATGGATATTTGGTTCTCGACGATATTTTTATAAAAATTGTGTCTTAAAATGTTCGAAAAATTTTTTTATCACTTTCTGTGGAACAGAAAAATAAATGAACTTACCAATGCAGCATTGATCTTATGTAAATGATCAATTTTGGCGAATTTAACTATTACATAATTTTTAATTGAATTTAGCATTGAGAAAGAGTAAGGGCCGATTTTTCAATGCTTGGATAAAACTTATTCGTCGAATTATGTATAAAACTACCATTTTAAAAACGTATTCTAATTGTATCCCGTATTTGACAGTTTACGTGACATTTTAATATTATCGTGTAATACTTTATTGGACGGATAAGTTTTAACCAAGCATTGAAAAATCGGCCCTTAGTATCACAACTTGCTGATAGAGTCACTTTTAGCATTTTATCCACGAGATAAATATTTGACTGGCTATAAAAATATTGGAAAATATATTTTAAATTAATTGTCCGCAGAGTTATTTTTCATCTCAAAGCATAATAAATTGCGACATAAAAAGTGGTTTCATAACGTTATTTAATAACAAGCTGCTCTTTTGCTTTTCTTGCTTTTTTTTTATCTTATCCTGTATCAGATATTTTCTACATTTTGTTGGAAATCTCCTAATTTAGCATTCATAACGCAAACTGAGCTTACCGATTTTGTTAAACTTATATTTCATACTTTTATTTTTGCTCCGGAAAACAGTTTTTCGTGACCATAGGTAATAATGTAGACCTGTGTTATAAATTATTCCTAAATATCATCACAATTAAACATGAGCCCTTTTAAATGTTAAAATAACAACTTTTTCAACAATATATTTTTAAAGAGCTTTTCTTTATTTCTTTTCGTACAAAATTTGTCCAGACACGCAAAAGAGAATTATTATCTAACTAGATTTCCGCCCGCGACTTCGCCCGCGTTTTCAAAGGAAAACCCGCATAGTTCCCGTTCCCGTGGGATTTCCGGGATAAAACCTATCTATGTGTTAATCCAAGTTACGCTCTATATGTGTGCTATATTTCATTGTAATCGGTTCAGTAGAATTTGCGTGAAAGAGTAACAAACACACACACACACACACACACATCCTTATAAACTTTCGCATTTATAATATTAGTAAGAAGATTGGTGGTAGTATTTCGTGTGTACATTTTGATGATTCATTATATTTATTTATATGTGTGCGTATGTGTAGGTAGTATATTTACATTTTAATCACTACATAGTATAAAACAAAGTCGCTTTCTCTGTCCCTATGTCCCTAAATCTTTATAACTACCCAACGGATTTGGAAGCGGTTTATTTTAATAGATAGAGTGTGATACAAGAGGAAGATTTTAGTATATAATTTATTAGGTTCTAGACAAAGCGGGCGAAGCCGCGTGCGTTAAGCTAGTTATTAACAATCGTATGTATATTAAAGTCATAATTATTCCACTAATTATATTATTGTGTGCATTTCTTAAAGTAAAATGTGAACATTAAAAATACTTTTTCTTTCATTCACCATAAACAAAGTGCTAATGTTATTGACGGTAAAGCAGATAAAACTTTTTCATCTCACATTATCCGACATTAGGAAAGGTTATGGGTTTTTGTGGAATTGACTTATCTGGGTAATGGAGTGAAAGTCTCTTGATGTGCTTTTCAATTTGGTAGCTTTATACACATGGATTTTGGGGATTAATAAAAAATAACGAAATATTTGATAAATTTTATTTTAGATAAATGGGAATGTAGGATAGATATCCTAGAAGAAGATAGTAGCGACAAAAAACAAACTTTACGCTATATTAATTACTAGCTTTCGCCCGCAGCTTCGCTCGTGTAGTTAAAAAAACCCACATTCTTCCCGTTCCCGTGGCATTTTCGGTATAAAAATTATCATATGAGTTAATCCAAGTTACCCCCTATGTGCGTCCCATATTTCATCAAAATCGGTTCAGCAATTTTTGCGCGAAGGAGTAAGAAACAAACATACAAACTTACACATTTATAATTTTAGTGGGATAACAAATAAATAAATGAATGCACCTTAATTTTTAATTTTCTTCTTGACTAACCTTTTTCTCGAAAAAGATTCTATGCAATGAACTGGATATACCTACCTACAGTCTACACTCACACTTGTAATTTAAGACGTATCCAATTAGTAATTACATTGCGAGCTAAAATTCATCAAGCAATTTACGGTGTAAAACATAGCATTCCATAGAATTGCTTTGACGCAGTCGGTTAAAAGCAGCCATAAATTTCACGCTATTAATTAAAGCATAATCGGGTTTGCTTTAATAAAAGTTGAGTTTTTGAGAGCCAGAGTCGATCGCAAAGAGAACTGTTAATAAAACTTCTAGTCGTTACTGGCTTTAACTGACTTTATAAATTAGTTTTTTGTCGACGTTTTTATGCTAAAAATTACATCTATAGAATGTTGGATAAATTTAATTTGTTATACGATTGTATTTAATTGACCACTAATTGATAACATGGCAGAAAAATTTAACACAGCATATTTAGTTGCTTTCCACCCGCGGCTTCGCCCGCGTTTTCAAAGAAAAACACGCATAGTTCCCGTTCCCGTGGGATTTCCAGGATAAAACCAATCCTATGTGTTAATCCAAGTTACCCTCTATATGTGTGCAAAGTTTCATTGTAATCGGTTCAGTAGTATTTACGTGAAAGAGTAACAAACACACACACACACATCCTCACAAACTTTCGCATTTATAATAGTAGTAGGATTCCAACTTTACTTTTGATTCTTATACTTCGTTTCATAGCAAATAAATGAGAAAATTTAAAGAATGGAAAAATCGGTCACGAGGATTCGAAACCCGCGTCTTTCGCTATGCCTGGCCAACGCCTTGCCTCTCCTCTTTCCGTGATCCCGCCTCGTGATAGAGATTTTATACGATATTGGTTCTATTTGTTATACAACAATACGTTCTTAACTCACCACTAATGGCATATTTTGATAGTAAAAATATATAACACGACATACTTATTTAGTTCTTTAATAAATGATAGTAGACTTGACAATAGACTTATAGATAGTAGACTTGTAGGTACCTATGTCCTATAACCTGAATAAATACATAGTTAATAAATATATAAAGACATGCCAATAACAATTGTACAAATTATGTTTGGGTAAGAAAATTATGAATATGTTATACTTTATTCCATTAATATTGTTTCACGTATAAAAAAAACGCAAACCTATTCTATTCCAATTGGGTAAAAATATTACAAACCTATTACCTCCTAAACCTAATTTGAAGTGTATCGGAAACAAATAAACCCATTTATATAAATATTTCGTCTGGCAATACGAATAAAGCCTAGATTACAAGCACTTGATCTAGAAACCAATGTTTCACTTAGAGCTCATAAAGTGGGCCACGAAACTAGAGTTAAAAACAAATATTATCAAACAATAATAATACATTATGTTGCTTAGTTATGCAATTACTCACAACGACTATTAAACAAACGTTACATACTTAAATTACAAACGAGCAAGTTTGAAAAATGTCCTTTATAAACATAATGTACTACAAATAAAAATATATGTCTACATAGTACTCTAAAACATTATGTACCTACGTCTTTTATATAATGGTAGGTATCTAACATACATCATATTTTTAATTAGGTACGCTTTTCATACACTTAAATAAAATTCAATTCAATTCTAAATAAAATTTCAACCCGCTACTTTCGTGGCTCAAACAAAGCGATTTCAGCAAACTTATAATATTACAACATATTTGATATATACCCTAATTCCAGAAATAAAATGATGATTCCAGAAATGTAAAATTGTTGGCTATTTCATTTATATGCGAGAGAGTTTTATTGCTATGTTAAAATACAAAATAATATTCAATTATGAAAACTCTGATAATATACCCATTTTTAAGAAATTATAGGGCTTTAAAAAAAAGGGCTATTTTTACTGATTAAGTAGGTTGTTACAGAAATAAGTTTAAAAATAACTTTATTTATCTCTTCGCAACAATATTAGGTACTATGTACCTACATTACTTGCAAATAGATACATTGTACAAGCTTATAGTGTTGTGATAGACTGATACCTGAAATAGGTTTCAAAGGACCGGTAGGTACGATTTACCAAGTCGAAGTAATATAATTTTTATGTAACAGAATCTATTATATATGTAAAAGTTGTAACAAAATGCAATCTGATAAAAAGTTAACCTTCAGTGGATTATGAATCAAATGTCACCCATTCACGTCACTCCCTCGAGAAATTACCGCACTACAGTTAGCAGCAAAAGGTTCAGAATTTACGGCTTTGACCAACTTTTTAAAATGTATGTTATGTATCGTGTGTAAAAAAAATAGAGTTCTATTTTTGGTTATCTAACCTAGTATCAAAATCAAGTGGTAGGCATCCAAAAATTTCAGAAACTCTAAGCTATGCAGGATAACTACAGCTATAACGGTATAAAATCTACATTCTAGCTCTCTATTCTTCATTCAGCATGGAGATTTCTTCTGCCATCATGAAATTATGGAAAAATGTAACTTAAATAATTACTATTCACTTTTTATTCAGGCGTGTGTCGAGACAGTGAAGCGCGTCACACACGGTGAAGATTTTATCTTAAGATACTGTTATATTTTATATTACAGTATCTTAACGCATCCGGTATCAGCGTTCGGACCATCATTTTTCTTTTTGTCATTGCGTACTAAGACTCCTGTAGAACCGCCATCCTGTTACAAATGACCCACAAAATTTCGCGTCATTTGTAACAGGATGGCGGTTCTACAGGGGTGGGTGGTACGCAATGACAAAAAGAAAAATGATGGTCCGAACGCTGATACCGGAAGCGTTAATATACTGTAATATAAAATATAACAGTATCTTAAGATAAAATATTATAGTATCTTCACCGTGTGTGACGCGCTTTAGTTCGCAAAAAAAATTATTCATATTAATTTCTATCACTATAAAAACTATATTAAATATATTTAAGTACCAAGTAGCTTATTAATAGTTAAAATTTTTAACTATTAACGTAGTATATTATTATTAGTCTGTGCTATTAATAAGCTACTTGGTACTTGAGCGTTTTCAAAAAAAAGTGTACCCCTCACTTTCGGCCTGTCCCCTGTGTTTCAAGTCGAATAACAAGTAAAATTTATATGATGGCTAATTATATAATGCTTGAAAAGTATTAAATACATCATAATTTGATAAATGCAAACAATTAATTCACGGAAACATTGCGTAATATTTTTTAAATAATCATTTGGCGTGTCCCCATCCAAGTTCTTCGATGTTAGAGAAGCGATTCTAAAAAGTTTTATACCAAGGTACCATAAGTTTTAGTGTCATCTAAAAGTACATTTATTTGCGAATCGTCGCATGTAGTTCATAATTAAGGCCTTATAATCGTTTAAAAGCAATTTGATTTCCAAAAATATCTTAAAAAGTGGTACCGACCGGACATGTCGGGTTTATCACGGCTAATAATGCCACTTACAAATTTTAGATTACTATTTGAATTTTATAAATGGCAAAATTATCGTTTACTTTCACCGTCCGCTAATTTAAAAAAGCTTATTTTCAAATACAGTTCGAGTAAAACAGAAGTGTTTTGTGAGTGCAACGGCCGTTGCAATTTCTACTGTCTGGTTTGAGACATATTATTACTTGATACAGGGAAGTAAACATCGTTTAAATACTTTCAGAAGATGAGCAATATATTCATTAACCGTTATTTACATTTGATAATCAGTGTAGGCACATTTTTTCGTCAGAATATAATTTTGACTAAAAACTGAAAAGAAAACGTCACGTCAGTTTTGCAACATTTTGCTTCGTGACCTATAGGCTGACAAGAAAAGTCGCAAAACTGCAGCATAAAGCCAAGTCTAGATTGTCATTGTAATATTCTTCATAATTTTTATAATTTTTTCATATTTTTAGGTTTCACTGATCTCGGGACCAAAAAGGACATGTATAATTTGCAAAAAATGGTATTGCAATGAATGCGTTGGTCAGCAGGTATACCCTGAATACATAATATGTGATACATGTATGGAAAGTTAAAAGGTGTAGGTAGTGTAACTCTGAGTTTTACCCTAAAATTGATACTGTGTCAAACTATGTGTTGGTGTATTTTTTTTATGAGACTTAAATAAAATTTTTGTAAACATATTCTCGGTTTTATTTTAACCATGTTAATTGGATTCAATATAAACCTAGCCTTATGAAAAATGGTCTATCGGTTTTGCGACAGTCCCCCGTTTTGCGACAAGAAAAATTTTAGTTTTTACATTTTTTTATTATACGAGACACAAATAATTTGATTTCAATATTTAAAATGGTTTTACTGTTCCGAAATAAAATAACCACTTTGCCGATTTTAATCGAAATGTATTAAGTACCGTCAAATGTGGCTACTTGACCTTTACTTGGCAACTTGACCACACCTTCCGTTTAACAACAAAATATCAAATTTTGTAGAATTGAAAGCAAATTGACCTAACGTATCGATGTTGGTAGGTTTTTAAAATATTAATTGGCAACACATTTTAATTTTAAAGCGGTAACGCTGTTGGTTCTCGCAATATAACGTATCGAAGTGTGACTGTGACTAAGGATCTTTTGCCGGTGTCAGTATTATTATGTTTGTAGAGCTTAAACTGCACATCTCAGGTGAGTACAGTTTTGATATGTTGTGTAATAAACCCTAGAGATTGATTTTACAGTGGAAACTATCCAACTTTAGGCTCATCTGTCGAAATATTTGCTTGGGCATTGATGCCTCAGGTTAGGTCAAGTTGCCATTGACCGCTGCGTGGCAACTTGACCTACGCCTAGGGTTGACACAAAAAATAACGTGACTGCATTTTTTCCTTTTTTTATCTGTTTCGAGTTTTGCATAGTAAAATCAATAAATTTGCTGCAAATTTCGGACAATCCAGATACTTATACTCTGTTTGATGACAACGATTTAGCATATTTCTAATGAAAAATAAATGTTTCCTTACCTATTAATAAATACCTATAAGTATTAAGTAATATACATATACATATGTATTAAATTTAGTTTAATAAATAAATAGTTCATTAAAATTTGTGTCTTGTTTGTGACAACCCTATCTGACATGTAATGCTTTGTATGAAATCATTACAAATCCCGTGGCAACTTGACCAGGTAGCCAGAGCCTAACAGTTTATTGTAAAGCTTCGGGCTGCAATATTTAAAAAGTCGAAGAATTAAAAAGTAATAGCAACTTAGCCTAAAACAAGAATGTTAAGCATCTACCTAAGAAAACTGATGTGCAAGGTCAAGATACCACATCAGTGTCAACTTGACCTGTATTACGTTTATTTGTAAATAATGTCAGATTCAATATATTTTAAAGAAATACCTAGTAAAAGTGAATGATGAAATCATTCATGACATGAACAAATCATAAAATGTTAATAAAAGTTTAATATAAATAAGTTAGCTAAGAAAAAGTAAAAAAATGTGGTCAAGTAGCCACATTTGACCGGTATCGTAAAAGTAACGGCTACTTTGGCATCAGCTGTGGCAAAACAGAACTTAAAGCTCGTTTAATAGGAATTTTATTAATTTGTCGACTTCAATTTTCTATTTTTTAAATAATGTATGTTATAATCTTCGTAACACAATCAAAATATTTTGCGTCTTTCTTCGTAGTTAATAGTTACATGAGCATTAATGACTGTCGCAAAACTGACACTTTTTTTCACAGTCCCAATTTATTTTGATGATTTCTCGTAAAACAAATTAATCTGCAAGAAATTAAATACAATTTCACTTACTATGATGTATATTTAAAATTTCTAAATCAAAATTTCATTAAAAATGCAACATTTAAAATTTATCCATAAATTCAGGCATGGTACACTTTTTTTTGAAAACGCTCACTTAAATAATTAAATAGGTAATTAATTTCTACGGAGTTCAACATAGATTGACGTTTAGTGACATCTATATTTTTCACTATGAACTATGAAATACATGTGCTGCCATCTAGCGGTGAATAGCTGTAACTTTACAATAGAAAAGCTTTGATTTTGTAATAGTTCATAGAATTTACGATAGATGGCGCGCTTTCTAATAAACAAGGTTGGTCTTTTGTAATCTATTCACCACTAGATGGCGCGCTTTCTAATAAACAAGGTTGGTCTTTTGTAATCTATTCACCACTAGATGGCGCGATTTCTAATAAACAATGATGGCCTTTTGTAATCTATTCATCACTAGATGGCTCTAAAACAACTCAATGTTATTTTAGTTAGAGAAAAAGAATGATAGATGGCGCTGAAAACAATTTCTTACGGTTGAGAAAAATCACAATAATTAAAATTATTGTACTCCGAAGTACGAACATGAAAAGATGTTGATGATTTTGTTTTAGAAAAATTGCTCATATTTTAAGTAATATAAAATATACATCTACGAGTATTGCGAACTTCACATTTTTTAAGTTCAATAAAGAAAATTTGCAAGAAAATACATTTTTCTTTTCACAATCACATGAAACGCCTTATAGACTAAGTTATTCTCACTGGTATCCCCGTTAGATGTTGCTTGCTCGTATCGTGGTAAGAATAGAGTCTTCACACTGAGGATTAATATTTCTCTAATACTGACTTCGCTTGCTTGTATAGCCATTGTGATTCTTATAGATTAAATGAATCTTAATATATTATAACCAAATAGCCAATATAAAAATTGGAAAAATACAACAAGGTACTTAGGTACATATAACAATTGGAAAAATAACATAGAGCCTGTACCTATCACCCAAGAACAGTAAAAGCTTTTTACTGATAAAAAGTTTCTCAATTGCTTTTCTTATTTTCCTTGTAACATTAGTTAAAAAACATGCTTTACAAAAATTTTTCCATCTTTGAAATATTAGCATAAAAATATAACTTGGTTCATACTTCCCAAGAAACAAGTAAGATAAATTGCTACAAGCATAAGCTTATTATAAACACAAACATATTTAACGAGCTCTCATTATATTCGGAAATTCCGTCCGAAAATTGTTCAAACGCCAAAGTTATTTAGAACCAAACGGCCGCAGCTTGACTGAATTTCTGTATATAACTATAATATTATGATAAAATATACTTAATTTATGATAAATTATTCCAGATAATATTACGAGATAAAATATAAGATAGTATTTAAGATAAAAATATAATAACAATGTAAAAATCCATGTGGTGATCTTCACTTCACTCTCACTTCTTAAGTTTCTCAAGACAATTTTTTCGTTGTTATTATATTGAAATATAAAAACAAAATTCGTAACATTAATTAGGTACGTGTTTTTAATACAAGAACAGAGAAAAAAGTAGTAAAATTAAACGAATTTAAAATACGATTAAATGTTGAAATGATATTTCGTAGAGATTAAAGCTAGTAGGTATAATATTATTTAAAATTGATTGAGTAGTTCTGTGGAGGTAAGTAATTTATATAATATGTTTCTAATATTATGATTCTAGAGTGCTAATTCATAGTTAATCTCAGGAACTACTGGTCCGATTTAAAAAATTCTTTCGGTGTTAGATAGTCAGTTTATCGAGAAAGACTATAATATGTATATATATCATCACGCTAAGACCAACAGGAGCGGAGCATTGCGGGGCACAGCTAGTCGTAAATATGTGAAAATCTGTCTGTTACGCTTCTCCGGATTATCGATTAAGCCAACCTAATTGGCATGGAGATTTTTGTAGCCCCGAGATTTAACAAGGGTCGATATAAAAAGCCTTTTAAGGAAGTGGAAAAGAGGCAAAATTCAGGGACTCTAGTATATAAAGTTTAACAGTGTCTGAGGTTCTGTGCGTATTAATACATCGGCCAAATGTCACTGGATACAAATAGCGAAGCAACATCATAGCGTAGATAGAGATAATATTAAATATACTCTGGGAAAATGATCATGATCATTACTATTTATTCCATATTTCTCTATTTTTTCTTCAAGCTTAATCTATTAAAGCATTATTGTGTAATAAGCCACTGTGGCGCCTAGTTGCTAGATACTTATCAATACATTTTTAATGATGAAATTTCACCTACCCGGGCGAAGTCGGGTAAGCAGCTAGTGAGAACGAGAAATACAAACTTTAATTCATAATATCATTGAAATAGAATAGTACATTATTAACCTAACTTATAAAATATGTTTTATTGCAACAACTATAAAAAGCATCTACTTATTAAAAAATACGCGATTAGTCGGTTAAATAACTGTGACATTTACTTTTATTTGCTAACTAGCATTTCGCCCGTGGCGTTGCTTGAATAATCAATATGGAAATACGTGATTTTAGATACACCGGCCATCACTTGTATAGATAATAAATGATTTTTTGGTATTGTGGTAATTTAAAAATATAAAATAGAGTAACTCTACATTAGTAAACTATGCTTTTTTAGACTTTTTTTGGGTTTTATACTAATTATAGTTCTTAATTATTATGCTTTAAATCAATTTCAGAACTATTCAGACGTTAACATTTAAAAAATTAATAAATAGATAATAAATTTGAAATCTTATATATTATACATAAAACTACTACAAAGTTTTACAAACTCAAATGGATTGTCTTACACAAATAAAATACTTTTATAAGAACTAAGCCAGAACAAACTACTCAATTTATAACTTTAGTCATAATTGGAATCAGAGAGCCATAAATCACCATAATTCCAATCAATTACAATCCAGCAGTTTCAGGTGTCACCCATCACGAGGACATGAAAATAATTCGCTCCATTATATATTAGAATATAAAGACTCCAATGTTTTATTACAAGGGGGTGCAAACCACCCCAGTCGGCAGTCTGTCGCCGGCCTCGCACGGGTTAACACGTGCCCCGCTCTCTCAAATAATACGAAAATATATATAAAATTAGTGATGTTGTTTGTGTATATTGTTATGTATTTTTAGTTGCCAATCTATTTAAGGTAATATAAGGCTTCTAAGACTTTTAGCTCATTATGTTGTGGGATTTTTTTATTTAGATATCGTATTTAAATGAGTATGGAGGGATAATAGATATATTTTATTAATAAATATATTAACTCTTTATGAAGTTAAAGATAATAGAATGAGATAACTGTATGATTTATTTTAATAGAGGAATAATTTTTAAAACTGAATTCCCCGAGGTAATACAGGTTTTAGATGATTCCATGATATTATGAAAAAAATGCTATTTTCATTGCCTAGTAAATCGTTAACAATATATTAAAACAAACAACAATATAAAATACATATATACATATACATACAAGAGATATTTGTATTGAGTTTAATCACTACATAGTATAAAACAAAGTCGCTTTCTCTGTCCCTATGTCCCTATGTATGCTTTAATCTTTAAAACTACGCAACGGATTTTGATGCGGTTTTTTTAATAGATAGAGTGATTCAAGAGGAAGGTTTTAGTAAATAATTTATTATATTTTAGACAAAGCGGGCGAAGCCGCGGGCGGAAAGCTAGTAAAGAATATTCTTCATTTACATATTGTTTCACCAACGCCTCTACATAGGAAAGTGTTATAGAGCTCTATATGAAATAAGAGAAAATAAATAAGTAAATTTTCAAATTCGATCTAGTAGTTTTACATCCATACTAATATCAGGCCTCCGTCACTCGCTCAAGGTCGCGCTATAAGAGCCTACCGCACAGTAGGTCGGTACCGACCCAAGCGGCAGTTGGTTGGCACACGCGAGACTGTGCACTCGCGTCACGTTTCCCGCGCTCGCTACCAAGACGCCCGGTTATAATTGCGATGTGGACGGGTGTCGATGTATTAAAGCACATATAATTCTTATCTGTATTGGTCTTGTGGCCGCAGATTCACCCGAATGAACCCTCTACCCATGAACCCGTAAATCTCAGCCATATAGTCAGCAGCCCCCGAGCCACGCAGTAACAAAGAAACTCACAAACCTACCAGGCTACTTTTTATCCAGGAGACACATATAGCGGGTCCACGCGGGTGAAACCGAAGGAAACAACTACTATCAATAAGATTTCATTTTTTTTATTGTATAATGTAACAAATATAATGAACAATAAAAAATTAAGTGTTTCAGCAACTCTGTGTTTAATTTACGCGCTCGGTACAACCCTAAAGTTTTCGTTTGATGACGCAATCACGCGGCGTGCGCGGGAAACTCGCTTCTCGGTGCGTGTTCGTAGAGTACATTTCTTACTGCAGCCGAGTTGCGGCGCATTTTGTAGGTAAATATAGCGTAGGTATTTTAGCTTTTGTATGGGAGTGATGTATCTGTTACGAAGTAACTATTCTCTAATCTGTGCTAATATTATAAATGCGAAAGTAACTCTGTCTGTCTGTCTGTTACTCAATCACGCCTTAACTACTGAACCAATTTGCATGAAATTTGGTATAGAGATATTTTGATACCCGAGAAAGGACATAGGATAGATTTTATCCCGGAAATCCTACGGGAACGGGTTTTTCTTTGAAAACGCGGGCGAAGCCGCGGGCGGAAAGCTAGTATTATATGTAATTGAGGAATATCGGATCGACCTCATAATGTATTTTTTATAATATGTAAGAGATATAATAAAAAAGCTTCTTTAATTGAATAGAAATAATTCAATATTACGAAATAAAGACTCCATTGTTATCATAAAATTCAATTATGCCACTTTGTACCCAATTTCTTAAGAAATAAACATATTCTACAAGCATAAGTACTTTTTTCTTACGATTCGTTATTGAAATTATCAAAGGAAAAGTATATATATATTTTTGAATGGCTTAAAATTCAAGTGATTTGTTTGTATGTATCTTTTATTTGAATTATTTAATATCACAAATAATTAGACACAGTTAAAATCAAACAAATGTTACTCTTTGTATTTACAAAAGTAATATATAAACTACGCTAGCTTCCATGAAAAATATCATGCGATATTCTTTAAATATACATCAAAATCTAATCAATGGCATTAAAAAGAAATAACGTTAATTTGAAAAGTAATTTACTATTTGACTCTACATTTTCTCTATTTGAAGTATATTATAAGCTAGCTATTAATTTTAGTATTAATAAAGAAGGAATAAGTAATCTAATTATAAATATTATGTTAAATACAGTAGTAGAGTAACTCAAAGTGCAAAAATTTGAGGCTACAGCGCTACGTCCCGGGTTCGTTCCCGGTAAATTATGCAGATTTAATCTAACTATTAAATATCGATTAATTTCTTTATAAACTATAGAATAAAATGCATTTCCCCATACTTAGGGGCATTCTTTCTTATTTACGCTGTTGCCTGTTTAGCATATTTTTGTTCCCACTAAAGAGAAAGCTTCCATAATATACTTACATGAACATTACGCACTAAAACTGTAGTAGTAAATATATAATATTGATGCGATATTAAAGTCTACACTATTTAGTATTCATGTTAGCACTTATTGTGTTATAACCTAACTGAATTTGTCCCGTCCCAAGCCCCCATTAGGGACAGGCCGTGTACTTATTGCTTAAGATTCGATCATTATTAAGTTACCTATATCTTTTGCAAATGTAATATAATATGTTATTAATTATGATAATATGTTTGTTTGTTCACGTCAAAATGGAGTAACTGATTTATGTGTTTTTTGTATTAAAATAGAGTCTTAACTAACTTCAGTTTTATACTCGAACAGATTCGAGGTAAATGCAATTATTTATTTATTTAAGTCCATAACTATTGACTTATATACTATAAGTTGTAAATTGTACGTCAATGTACAAACCGCAATGAAAAAAACTTGTTAAGATTCTATGGATTCTGCATTTGTAGGTATACTCGAAAGCAAAGAAATTTCACCTCATTGCCCCTTCAGTCGATTAGAGAACCTTAAAAATTTTCTGCTCATAGCCTTGCCTCTAAAGCAAACACCTGCCCCATCCAACAATATTGCCCCTAACATCAATAACATTGCCAAACATTTGCCCCATACTCCCTTTCTACGTAAATGCCAACCTTCAAGCAAGGATACAAAAACGTACATATGATGTATCGTTTGATACAAAACGTACATAAATTATAAATAATATTTACACGATTTTCTCAAAATATTTACGTAACGCTGAGCGATGAGCGAAACCGTGAAATTAATTAATAATTTATCAAAATTTCACGGTGAATCGTGGGCTATTTTTATCAACTGTATGCATACCACGTTACTGGATTAAGCCTTGTATTACGTTTTTAATTGTTGTGTAATCCTATAACCAATACATACAAGACGAACATTTTTTTTTTAATTTCATGCCTACTGAAGTCCCATGTCCCCTAGTGGGGTAAGGGGCAGATGCATTATACATCTGTTTCACTGATCGATTTTTCTTTAGGGACAAGTAGGTGATCAGCCTTCTGTGTCCTACCAGACCGAGACATTTTTTTTTTCTTCATCTCCACCGGGAATCGAACCCAGGACCCCTCGGTGCTACCCTCACGCGTCAACCACTGTACCAAGGAGGCGGTCGACAATTATCTACATACTACTAATATCGAGAACTATAAGTTAAAGACTTATTTTTTTAAATACTAGGTACTTACACACACATAAACATATGCGTAATTTACAGCTAGTTAGACTGCTAGGTAAAGTAAAAACCTTTTTTAAATAATTGTAACGCTTTTTTGGCTCTATCGAAAAAAAGTCTAATTAAAAATGCAACTAATAAACCACTTGGGTTTAAATATAAGAGTCGTATACATTTAAAAGCATTTAAACATCTTTTATTAATGAATCAGTTTAAATAGTTTAAAACTGAAATTTTCTTTTACTTGGCTCCTTCCTTTCGCAGCCATTTTGTTTTTTCAACGCTATTTAGTTTCATTTTTCGTACTGGTAATTAAATGTAGTTGCCAAAATGAGGTTTCATACATACACAACACATTAGGTTAAGTTATTATGCGGATATATGGTAATAACTATATGGAATTCAAATTCTACTACCAACAAAAATATACACAAATGTACGATATATATTTTGGGAGTGTTTAGTATATATTGACAAAAATTAAAACAGAATATTATTTATGCAAGGATTTACTTAAATGGTTGCATGAATATTGCCTACTAACGTCGGGTTAACATATTATGGGCTATATTAGATATATCATCAAGCTAAGACCAAAAGGAGCGGAGCAATGCGGGTAAAACCGTGGGGCACAGCTAATCCGAAATAAATAGTTCCAACGAACCCTAAAACCTGCCCCTTACCAAAAGGGATGATTGATTGCAAAATATTATAGAATACCTAAATAGCGTTATCATGTATACAAATACAACAATATTCCGAGGTGTGAATTGCTTGTGATGTATCGGGAGTTAAAATGCTTTTCGTGTTTGGACTTTATTTATATTGAAATAGAATATATTTTTATCGCGCACTTGGAAACTGTACTTTAGTAATGCCTTAGGGTAATGTAATATTTTCTATACCTAATGGTGTGAAAGATGTAAACAAATAATTTAGATTTAAAATAGAAATGTGTGTTTTAATGCTTAATAATTAATGGTATTGAAGCATTGCTTTTATAATAAAAAAAACAATATGAGTATTTGTCTGTTAGTTGGTTTTTATAAATCTGATGGGCAAATACAAATAATTTTACACATCGCAATCAATAACACAACTAAACAACACCAAATTAATATTTTCTCAGTAATAACAGTCAAATACTTCCAAAAACCTATCTCTAAATAACTGTAATTCCTGCAAATTTGATCCATAGGTACCTACATCGAGAATATCTATATATCTAAATCTGTTTATAAAACGCGTTTCACCTAAGTGCGAGTATAAGCACGCCTAATAGCCTTATCTCCTCAACACGGGAGGTAGTTGTTACTTTATTAGAGGCTTTCATCCCAAATGAAGCTATAGAAATCTGTGAATTATGCTCAAATAGCAGGATTATGTTCGCGAGCTCTGATTTCGTAATGTGGCAAATAGGTGTAAATGATATCTCGTGGATACTGATTTGAATAAACTGGATTGATTTTGAAATTGGTATGACAGTGAGAAGTTTGAATATTACAGATTATATTCAAAGTTGGTTAATTCTTACTGTACCTATTTGATCTTAAAATTCTTATCATACCATAGTTTTTATCATTAATTCAAAACAAAATATAGACATTTATAAGGAACTGAATCGTAAATGCTTTTGGTGTGATAAAGAAATTGATTAATTAGTTTATTATGGCATATCACCATTTTATATTATTAAATAGATTGGCAATTAAAATTTCAATTTGACTAGGTTTGTGCTTGTGGTAAATTAGGTAATGTGACGTTAATATTAATATAGAAAACACAAATGCAATCGTAAAACTAGCACACACTGATTAACATAAATATTATATAACAGTGGACCTATAGTGACCCTTGAGGTACACCTAAATAAACATGGCGTCCTCAAACGGTAGGGAAAGTGCTAAAGTGACAGCGTCGATGGATAGCTTAAAAGTATCGAGTAAGCACACATCGAAACATGCATCTTCAGAGTCAGTGTTGTCGAAGAAAGACAAGGAGTGCTTGCAAATGCAAGAGTGTAAGAAGAAGCTGCTGGCGATGGAGCCACAGATTATAATACGTGATGAAAATGTTGTGTTAAGGTCGCCGCCGCAGAAGAAGATCGTGATGCCGCCGCACATCAATCCAGAGGTGAGATTCTTACTTTAAAAGCAGATGCAAATATTAAGCCTATTAAAGCTCAGTTTGATTGGTGTCTCTACTTTCTAGCAAATAAAACATTTACACACACAACCACAGCTACAGGCTTCAAAATCCAAGGAAAGGAGTCTTAACACAGACGGAATGAAAAATCAGATCAATGATATTATAAGTAAAAAAGTATAGATATAAGCGCTCCGGGAGTGGCAAGTCGAAATGTGTTTTTTTGCCACATTTTACTTCAGTTGTCACTTTTTCGCTCACGTCACGATAGTTGAATCTTGCAAGTTACTTTGACGTCTAATCGTGTGTACGATACTGTTAGGCCGCGTTTCCATCTGCAAGAAAACTTCCGCAAGAAATGTCCGACAGTCTGTCTGACAGCAACTTGCAAGTCTAATTCCGCGTTTCCACCTGCAAGTAAACTTGCAAGCTGCTGTCAGACAGACTGTCGGACATTTCTTGCGCAAGTTTTCTTGCAGATGGACAGGCCGTTGGCCGTTGGCCGTACTGTGCCGTTTTGAAGATCGAATTTTGTGGTGATAGATACACCTTTTTACTTTTTATATTATGGTTAGGGAGCCAGGTGCAAATTTGGTTAACTATTTCCTCTCAAGAGATAATTCGTCAGACGCATGAGAGTATAGTATTATAAAGCCTCGTGAACGTCAGCTGGCGCTCGGTTGGGGGGGTGAGCGGTTGTAGCCTCCCACGCACATAGGAAAAAAAAATACATTTCCTCTCAGCTAAAAATTTGTCAAATTGTAGCTAACCCAATATCTCAACGAAAAAAAATAGTCAGCTGGTTACAACATGGTGTATTATACGTCAGCTGGTGTCTCGAACATGAAAGTTAAATTTAAAGAAAAATTTATTTTCCGTTATTTCCTCTCAAACAAAAATTTACCTGATGATAGCTTATATGTAACTGTGGATAAATATATATGTCAGCTGGCTGTATCTTGGTGGAAAAACCGTCAGCTGATACGGGAGGCTACAACCGCTCTTCCCCCCAACCGAGCTCCAGCTGACGTTCACGAGGCTTCATAATACTATACTTTGATGCATTTTACTAATTACCGCTTGAGAGGAACTTGGTCATAAAATCTGCTGCTGGCTCCCGGACCATTATTGCAGCAGATATAATACATGTGAAAGTGATGCAACATTCCTCTTGAATTTATAACAAAGAAGTATTATTTGAAATGATTTGAGAATTGATTACTAGCTCTTGCGAGTTCGTTGGCTTTGATTTGTCTCGCCACGTCGAAGAAATGTTATTACTCTTATACAACTTTTGTTATTACTTCGCAGAGCTGACTCTCCAAGTTAAATATTAAAGGAAAATTTTCAGATATACCTATATTTAGAACAGAATAGTCTCGATAAATCATTTATTATATTTTAAGCCTTGTTTGACTATACTCATCATATTACATAAAACTGGAGAATTTGTTTGTTTGCACACACTAATTTCAGGAACCACGGCTCCGATTTGAAAAATTATATCTTTGTTAGATAGTCCATTTTTCGAGGAAGAAGGAGCAATTCGGGTAAAACCGGAGGGCACAGCTCGTATTATTATATGACAATAAAGCTGTATGTCTTTGTAACTTGAAGGGATAAAACCGCTTTACACACTGTGATAAAATTTGATAGGGTGATAAATTGTGGGTATAAACGAAACGGCTTAAAGGAGACATGAAATTTTCCATAAAATACGCTTAACAATACAAACACAATAAAATCCTTTATCTTTAATAATAAAAAATGAAAGTCTTGCCACAGTGCTGATAAAAATATTACAAAACATGAAGCTATATTGTACCTGTCTGTATTCTGCCAATATTTATAATAACTGAACGATCATTAATACGACTTTGACTAACATATTTAAAACTTTAGAACTATTTAAATGTTTTCAAAATACATTAGCATTCCCTAAAATTCACAGCCTAATTGCAATAACTAAGGATTGGTCAGCATAATTTACTACAATTGGAGAGCAACGAAATGAAGCACTGATAATGAATTCAATTCAAACTGCATCAATTAATGTTACACCAATCACAATATAAAAGCCAACTTGCAGAGAAATCAATTAGTACACTAACTAGAACTAACAGCTTAGCTTGCAGTTTGTCTAATCTCTAGTTAAAGTTATATACTGCACTATCAGATATTATGTAACATAAGAGAATTAGATCCAGTATCTCGTGTTATTAAGCTATTGCATAGCTTTTATCTCAGACTTTGAGCGCGGCGACCGAATGTAAAATTCCGTAACGAAAAAACCTAACATCCACTCCAACCGGCACAGCGACGCGATGCTATGCAATAGCTTTACCGCGGCAGTCCTCGAGTGCCACACGTATTTTTTATACTATATTTTGGACAAATCGATATATTTTAGATGCGGTAATTAAATTGAAAATATATTAGCTTCAACTGTATGTTTGTATGTAATCGATTCCTGACTCGATTTTGACCCACTTTAAACGGATAGATTCAATTCAAACTTTGTACACGTATCAAGGATCGGTGACAATACAATAATTTCACGACTTTAAGCATGTATTTTAGTTCTTTTTTAACTATATTAATTATTTATAACTCTAGGTATATTAGGAGATTTTTATGCCTAAATATTTAAAAGTCATATTTAAATAAGAAAATAAATAAGGCAATTTAAATGAGTTTGGCCTTCCATGATAAACTGAAAGACGTGGGTTGAATACAGCTGATGTCAGCATTTTTGCTAACATCGGAAAGGGTGATGATATCGCCGAGTTTTTCATATAAATTATAAATTATTATGGTGTATTTCCTCCACAAACCTCTTTTAAAAAATAATCTGTATGCTTTTAAAAGTTTATATCTATGTACTGTAGAATTCATTAAATATACAAATCCCTATAAAATGCCAGTGTTAAAACGTTTCTACAGAGCTCCTAACTACACTATCTGAATATATTTAATACTTCATTAAAAATGAAAATACACAAAAGAAAAAATATGAAAATAGTAAAAATAAAGCACAATATTATAAAGAAGAATACAGATTCGTAGTTAGTATTTAGTTTATATTTGAGTATTTATTTGTAAAGAAAAATCAAAAACTACTAGACCAACTTAAAAGTTCTTTTTGCTGACAGAAGGCTACATTTATCCTAAAATACATATATTACTAGCGGTCCGCCCCGGCTTCGCCCGTGGTACATATGAAAAATAGATGTTGGCCGATTCTCAGACTTACCCGATATGCACAGAAAATTTCATGAGAATCGGTCCACCCGTTTCGGAGGAGTATGCAGACTAACATTGTGACACGAGAATTTTATATATAAGATATTCCAGGAAAGTCTGGGCGAAATAACTAGTTTAAAATCACTATCGCATTAACGTCAATCTGTCCGGGCGTGGTGAGGTCGTGAGCGTGACTCCATTCCTATGGCTAATAGTCTTTTAATGGTTACTTTTGCCTTTATCGACAAAGAGAGGAAATTTACCGTAAAACTTGAAAGTTTCTGGGAATTCTATGATTTGATGTTAATTCTTGAAATAATTTTTGAAGTGAAACTTCTTTATCGGGGTTGGAAAAAAATTTAGTGTAACATTTTTTCGTTACGCGTGACATCTTTCCGTTACGCGCCATCTTTTTCCGTGATTCGACGTATTTCTATAAAATTGCATATAGTAAATTATTTTTTGAATAAATAAATATCTCATAACGAACTCATAAAGAAGTTTCACTTCTTACGTGTGTACACTAGTACACGCACACATTTTTTTTAATAATCAAATCTTCTTTATTGTCTCATATAGTCCAAAACTAATCATAAAATAGAGAAGTGTTTTTTGCACTTTTCTCTATAATATAATCTTCTATTTTTCTTCACATATCCAACCCTTTTTTACTAATCACACTTTTATTTAGAATAAAATCTATCTCTACAGGTGATTTCATCGAGATAAGCCGCTTTTGGGTAAAATGAAACATCGTCTATCTATTCTCACAAATAAAAAACAGCGTGTGTGCCGAGTACACGTGTCAGAAGTGAAACTTCTTTCAAGATTCAAAGATACTAATCGTCGTCGTCCATGGCGTGACAGTATTGCCATGAGGCGACCTTGAAAATTTACTCTCAAAATTTTTGCATTTAAAAAAGTAGTCACATTTACAAATTAAACAACAAAATATATAAAAACATTGACATTTCACAGCCCTTTTAATCATTGGTTTTTAAACAAGAAATCAAACACAACAATATTTTTCTACCAAAACCATAACAGTCCCGGAAGATTAAAGCAGGTGTATAATGTACTCCCACATACCTGCAAGTGAATACATTATCATAATCCGGTTAAACGTAAACTTCCAAAATGTTACGAAAATTACGCGAATAACAAGAATTCATGCTTATATTGTAAGTCTATCTGCAAAGATTCTATGATGAAACTGCAGAACCGATTTAGATGGAAATTTGGAATGGAAATAGATGAAGACCCAGTGTCAAATATTACAGGCTTCTTTTAAATCATAACTGATTTTGACCGTGTTTTGTTCGCGGATGACAGAAGCACGAGACACAAAAATATGGATATATTTCTATACAGTTAGAGAGAGTTTCTGTTTACTTTTATATTTCTTTCGAACTCCATAATTTATAGGCCGGGAGATACTGACACAAAATTTTGGGTCATTTGTAACAGGATGGCGGTTCTACAGAGGTCTTAGTACGCAATGACAAAAAGAAAAATGATGGTCAGAACGCTGGTACCAGCGGACTAGTTGCGTGGGCGTCGAACTCGTCGGATAAATTACGAAAGTCAAACGATTTGTAACACAAAAATTTACCGATAGCTCATAAAAAAGAAGTAGGCGGTAGTGTCAATTTTGTGTCAGTATCTCCCGGCCTATTGCGATCGTATTACCATTTATCTAACAATAATAAAATCGATTACTGGTATGTAGACAAAGACATAAAACAAAAATGAGCAATAATTTTCATTAGGTAGGTACTCTGTAATGAAAAAAGATATTAACGATGTTAAGAGCCGTTTTTTATTGCTTGCTGAGAAAGTTTTTAATTACTAATTTGACACTTTTTATCGTAAATTTTCATGTCATTTTAACTAACAGATAAGCTAAACAGAAGATTTCAGGCAGCTCTAAAAATAAAAATTACTCTCAATTTTGTTTGTCGCGCTTATCTCAGGAACAACTATACAATCCCTGAATGCTATAAGTATTATATATTTAACTTTATATCGATATAATATTATATATTTAACTTTACGTCAACAACAATCATTTAAAAATTTGATGGCAAATCGTTTAAACATTTTGTAGCATTCTAACTGAACAGTAAGTAAGTAATATTAAAATATGTATTTATTTCTACAAATGCTTTCTACAGAGTTATATTTGCATTGTATTGCACAGATATTTCGGCTATTTAGGTAGTACCAACAATGTCAAATATCAAACATGGAGCATGTAAACCGCTGCTGCAAGCTATCTGCATTTCTAAGCTGGTCGCTTTCCTCTACGTACGTGGTTTTGATTTAAGTTGAATTTATAATTTATAGTAAAATAGATTTTAAGAAATATTGAGTACAAAATGCTAGTACATTATATTATGTAATAAATATTACATTAGTAGGTACTACATGCTGTGTCGCGCGGTTGTTCCATCTCATGATATTCTGGTACATAAGCTACATAACTGCAAAGTATCAGCAAAATCAGTTCAGTGGTTTTCATGTGAAAGTGTAACAAACATACATCCATACATTCTTACAAACTTTCGTGTTTTTAGTATTGGCACGATTTTTAATACGCTATATCAACTTCACAAAAGGTGGAGGTTCTGATACCACTTTATTTTTTTAATGTTCATATTACCAGATTGTCGTGAACAATAAACCAAAGGGAGTTAACAAAAAGAGCGAGTAACAAAAGCATTTAAAATTCTCGCCGCGTACAACTTTCCTAGTTCAGAATGTAATGAAAATTTGTAATATGAGAGATGAACGCACGTCAGAGGGTTGCTATGGCATAAAATATGGTTAACATGGCAAATTTATAATACTATTTAATAGATAATGAGCTTAATAAAACTTTACTGTGTGTTTTCAAATAATTTAAAGAAGTGCGTACTCTTTAAGGCTACATTCTAAACTTAATTCTTTATGAATTATCTTTATCTATACAGGGTGTCCCACTGTTGGTATACTAAGCTCAAAGAAGGTTATAGTTTTGCATACGCTGAGTACGTAAAAAATACTTATAAAATTCCAGACGCAGTTTTTTTTCAAGTAGATGAATTCTTAAAACTCTATGTGTACACCCATAACAAGCAATCCGCCCAGCTTTGCCACCAGCACGTGACCTATCGTTTAAGATTATGTTTTCATAGACAAAATGCTCACATTAGCGAAGCGGTATATGCCGGCTGCGCGAAGCTAGAGAAGAAAACATGGATTTTCAGGAAAAATTTAGCAAAAATTTTTTGATGTAATTTTGTTGTTTAAGTATTTTTTACGTGATCAGTGTATGCAAAACTAAAAGTCCCTTTGCGCTTAGTATACCAATAGTGGGACACCCTGTATACATATAATAAATCTGTAGAAGGGTCAATTCTGTACATTGAAAATATTGAACAAATAAATAGCAGGGGGTGTTACTGGATCGATACCAAACCCAAATATGTGATTAAAAAATTTTTTGTCTGTCTGTCTGTCTGTCTGTCTGTGAAGACATCACGTGAAAACTAACGGTTCGATTTCGATGAAACTTGGTATAATCGATGCAGTAGTGTTTGCGTGAAAGCAAATAGGTACTACTGAATCGATTTCAATCCATCCTCACAAACTTATTATCCTGGGCGTAAAATAGGATACTTTTTATCCTGGAAAAATACGTAGAAAAAAAATTAATCTTAATTTTTCAGTTTTATCCATAGACGTTGTTCTGTAGAACCGCGAACACACGTTGCGTATTATTATAGGCCTAGCCGTATTTGGGTCCAATAGATATTTATAAGATGTCATAGTCAGAGTTACTCAAAATGGAGAAATAAACCATCCACGCGAAGACCGACATCCGCGCGGACGGTGTTGCGGGCGGAAGCTAGTCCTACATATTATTGCGAAAGTTTGTGAGGATGGATTGTAATCGATTCAGTAGTACCTATTTGCTTTCACGCAAACACTACTGCATCGATTACAATGAAATTTGGCATGTAGGTAGCTGAAGACCCAGATTAAAACATAGAATACTTTTTATACCGGAAATCCCACAGGAACAGGAGCTATGCGGGTTTTTCTTTGAAAACGCAGGCGAAGCCGCGGCGGAAAACTAGTTAAGAAAAATTGCCAATTATTTTTATTTTGGGTTCGTTGTGGTTTGTATATATTAAAATGTGAAAAAGTTAAAAGTTAAACAAATGTAATAAATGTTCGCAGAAAATACTGATTTTCTTATGTTTCTGTGTTGTATTGTTTGTTTTTGTATTGTATTTAGATATTAAATTAACTTTTCTTATTAACAGGTACATTGACGAACGTAACGACAAAATAATTCCAACAAATCTATTCATTCAAAACCATTCATTGTACAATGCGATAAAATGTGCTGTGGACGTTGATTTTTCTGTGTGAATAAACTATGGATCTATTATTTTCTGTGTGTTTTTTTACCTTATTTATTTCTGTTATGTACACTTACATTATAAAGGATTTGTTTGTTTGTATTGAATAAGCTCCAAAAGTACTGTATCGATTTTAATAATTTTTTCACTAATTAAAAGTTAAAATATTTGTAAATAACAGATAAGCTATATTTTATATTTTTGTTGAGCAGCTAGTCATTTATAGAAAGATAAGAAATTTAAATCTACATATTTACAAAACCAATGTCAGCTTTATATGAACGTCTAGAATTTGGGCCATCTTTGTACTCCAATAACGTCATACCTCGATTTGATTTCTGAATTGCATTCTGATATAAGCAAAGGCTGGTGTCTCTATATAGCCTATGATATAACCAGGTTCTAAAGACATATTATATGTATTCGTATATAGCATATTAACTTCATTTAGAAAGCCATGTAGGTTCCAAATATATCTTACTAGAGGTCCGCCCCGGCTTCGCCCGTGGTACATATTTCGCAATAAAAGGTAGCCTATGTCCTTTCTCGGGTATCAAAATATCTCCATACCAAATTTCATGCAAATTGGTTCAGTAGTTAAGGCGTGATTGAGTAACAGACAGACAGACAGAGTTACTTTCGCATTTATAATATTAGTATGGATGTGTATTACTAGCTTTTCGCCTGCAGATTTGCCGTAGTCAAAGGAAAACCAGCATAGTTCCCTTTCCCGTGGAATTTTCGGGATAGAAACCTATCCTATATGTTAATTCAAGTTAACATCTATGGGTGTGCCCAGTTTTTGCTTGAAGGAGTAACAAACCAACAAATAGACAAACTTGCGCATTTATAATAGACATATAGAAGAAGATAAAATAATAATACGTTGTTTGATATGTCTCTACATATTTGCTCGTAGTTCAGGCTCTACGCAGACTATTATTTACAAATTAATTTATTTGTTTTAATTTATTTTCCGTTAATGATCAATTAAATTATTATTAGTAAACCAACGGCTTTTAATTGTTATATTTAATATTATTAAAACTGCCGCTATTAAAACTGAACTCTAAATACGAAACTATATCTGCTAACCCTACCTTAGCATTAATTTAAACAGCTCTTTTGGCTGCAGTGTAATGGAAACAAAGGAATAATTACGAACTTGAATCGTGCTTATGTGTTCTGTTAAAACTTTAAAACGGTTATAAAATACGTCAAAATATACATGTATGTATTACTTAATATAAAACAAATTCCGTCGATGCCTCTGTCTGTTCGCGATGAACTCAAAAACTGTTGCGCTGATTTTCATTTTGTTTTCACAAATGTATAGCGTGGTTTTCGCAGAGACCGTATACAGCTCGTTTTTTATAAAATCACATGCTGAGATTTTTCGTGATTCAGCATATAAGATAGAGACGTAGCTATTTATGAACCATAATAACATAACCCTCTTCCAGACACAATCGGTTAAAAAATAAGATAACATTCTTAAAACCTTATCCTATACTCATAAAATAATATTAATTTTAATATAATAAACGTACATAAAACACGCATAAATTTCATTCTAAGAAATAAAAACAATTTTCCACCTCAAGTTTTTACGTCATGAGTGTGCTCATGTTCTTAAAATATTGTCAAGTTAAGCCCGGCAACACCTTGGCTGTATAGCAAAAGTTTTTGTTCGCGACACTGTAGCGATTTTTAAAAGCATTTTATCTTGATGTATAATACCTACATTTAAAATTTCGGAGTGCTAAATTGGCACTCAAATTCTTAATTGTATTGTAGATAATGTTTTTGGTCATTTTATTAGCATATTTAAGCTGATTAAAAAAAAATTGTTGTTTGTTCGTTTATCTGTACACTAAAAAATATAAACCAATTTTGTAAATTCTTTCATCGATATAATTACGATTTTAGACCGAAAAAATTGATATGATAAACATAAATGATTATTAATATATTTTTCTGCTTATCGTCCTGTTTTATCATTACAACGTTTTTTAAAGCCATTAATATTATGACGATTAATTGGCTGCTCTAAATTTTTATTTTCGTTCTGCATAAAAATCGAACATACCTGCATACACTTACGGATTTATTTGTAAAAACAATGTCTATCAGATTTTTGCGAACACTTTCATGATATTTTTCATCACATGTACAATACGACACTTGAATGTGTGTATATTCATATTTTTTCTAGTTCAAGTTCGCGGTCCATGTTTTTTGTATTCAAATTTTTTTTCCCTTTTTCATACGAATGTGGGCTCGATTTTCAGTTAATTTAAATTCAAGTTCAGGGTACAACCACAGTTCAATGTGGCACATTAGATCTTATAGTTGGTAAAAATGTTGGTAGAAATTGTTAAAAAAAATTAAACGTTTCTTGCAATTTTGATATCTATTTAATCTGGGATTTACGAGAAGTCTTTTTCTTTCTAATTACAACATATCTAATGGGAAACAACGTTTTATCATTTAATAAATAAGGAAAGCGTAAAATTCTAAACTCAAGAATTAAATATGCGAAAACAAACAAAGAACTTTAAACTGTAGAAAAACAAATAACAAACGGACAAACAACATTTAGTATCAAAGAGTATGTTTTCGAGTGACTATTAACTTAGATAACAATATTTGCTTTTATAAAACGCATTAGCCTCATATTTTTGGAGTTCAAAGTTCCCATTCACTTATGGGATAATTATTATTATTTATTCGTTGTTATTTTGTTGATTTCCTGGCTCATCGTCGTATATGTACATTGTACAGGGATAAAACATAATTATCAATCTACTGTTTTATAATTTTGGATCCTATATATTTGTAATAGATCAAGGGTACATTCGCGCAAAACGGCTGATCGATTATCAGTGAATTTTGTCTCGAAGATAGATCCAGTATATTATAATTTTTAGCGTGCTCATAGCACAATTTTTGTCAAAATATACATAACGCGCGAGTAATGTGAGTACCGAGTGCTTACAAAAAATCGAAATAGCAAAAGTCATAAAAAAATCTTATCTAGGTACTCTATATCTTTTAAACTGCCGAACTAATTTGATTGAAACCTTTTCTTTTTCTTTGAAGTAAACAAATAAACAATGATTTATTGCTTTCCTCGAAACATGAGGAAGAACCTTAATACTTATAATTAGTTTATATTTGTTTATTTTGCCTGTAAATGAAATTTTTTATTTCTTCTAAATATTGTCTAGTATTAATAAATGATATTGATAGGAGTACTTAGGTATATATGTATATTTTCGAATTGTGCGTGTGTGTATTCCATTATTATATTAAATTTCTTTTAGTGGTCTTAATACGAAATAAATTAAATTTACACCAAAAGTCAAATGATATAACCTCCTCTTTCAAATTCGGTAAAACAACGTAATATAATTATGTACGACTCACACGCGACAATATCTATGTATACCTATTCTATATATACCTTTATATACACACACAGATTGTCATAATATGTACTGAATAAAATACAGAAATTATTTCGAGCGTGACTTAGAATATAAACGCTTAGCCCATTTGTATTCATCATGTACCTGTGCCATGTGATACATGTGATTTAACGTGTAGCGTACAAAGGGCGTACAACATTATACATTATAATGTACACACATACACATTCGTACAAGCTTGTACGGCAAGCGTTATTCTGCCAGGACACTGACGGTTAGACCGATACCCTTATGACAGAGGTATATAAGAAGAGTTGCAACCTTTTCTAGAACTACTGAATCTTCATGTATATCTTATATATAAAATTCTCGTGTCACAATGTTAGTCTGCATACTCCTCCGAAACGGGTGGACCGATTCTCATGAAATTTTCTGTGCATATCGGGTAAGTCTGAGAATCGGCCAACATCTATTTTTCATATGTACCACGGGCGAAGCCGGGGCGGACCGCTAGTATATATATAAAAATGTAACCCGTTTCGCGTTGTCGCGGCATCACGTGTGAACAGCTGAACCGATTTCGATAATTCTTTTTTTTTAATGTTTGTGGAAGTCCAAGGATGGTTCTTATGTAGAGAAAACGTAAATATGTACCACGGGCGAAGCCGGGGCGGACCGCTAGTACATAATAAAAGTATTAAAACAAACTCAAGTCATACTTAAACTCAAACATTTATTTTTCAATTAGACTTTGAATCGCATAAGTAATACATAAATTAATATTTACCACTTGTTTGAAAAGTAGTTTCTACAGAGAAGAGCCGACAATAAACTTAAAAATTGCTTTAAAAAACATATTAATTTTATTTTAACACAAAATACAGGCCACATAAAACGGTATTCTGGTTCATAAGCGACAACATATTTTCATCTTTATACTAAGTAATATATATAAACCATTAATACCAATACTAGCATTTAGCATTGAATATCTGCAACTGATGATTCAATATTAGTGAAACGCACAACAATAGATCGGTAACTGGAAATGATTTTACGGCGTCGTAAATCGTTTTACGGAACTATTTGCGTACAAATGCTGTTTGTTTCAAGTATTTTGGATCATTTTGTGGTGCACAGTGGGTATTGTTATAACTCTTGGTTTACAGAATCTTTATGGATTTATATAGGAACTAGTGCTAAATTTCATTGAAATCGGTTCAGTAGTATTTGCGTGAAAGAGAATCATATACATACACATACATCCATCCTCACAAACTTTCGCATTTATAATATGAGTAGGATATTATATTGAATAAATTTGAAAGTAGGTAGAGTCTAGAGATATCTATCTATGTTAAAAAAGCTGAAGAGTTCGTTTGTTTGAACGCGCTTATCTCAGGAACTACTGGTCCGATTTGAAAAATTATTTCAGTGTTAGATAGCCCATTTATTCAGGAAGGCTATAGGCTATATATCATCACGCTAAGACCAACAGGAGGAGCGAAGCCTTGCGGGTAAAACCGTGGGGCACAGATAGTAAAATATTCATAAAATCAATGTATGTAGTTGAAAAATGATGAAATTGTTACATACAAACGTACGAGTGATTTTTTTTTATAAGCTTTACTTGTAAATGCAATGCAAATGAAAATTGATTACTTACTCATAATAATATGTGAGTAAGTAAAACTAAACATAGATTTACAAATCATTTCTGCCATATTATATATTATTTCTGTGTTTCTTTTTTAACCAATTTTTTTTGTGTATTTCTTCACGAATGAATGAATTATATTATTAAATACTAATTCCTTTCTTTTTACAGAATACGTTAAGTGGGATAAAATCTAGTACTTTAAGCGGAACATTCAAAGTATTTGCGACGGGCTGGTGTCCAGTCAATCGATAAAGCCTTTCTGAATCAACGATTCAAATACTTGGCGACGAGGACTAATGATCCTCTTAAATATTTGAATAATTAATATGGATGAATGCGACATTTCAAACGACTGAGAATTTTAATGTTTATAGTGTTTACATTTATTGATTTATATTTATTATTGAATATGTATCAGCTGGGATTAAGATTAGAACTATTAAAAATTAAAAATACGTAGTTTTTTTACTATATTTGACTTCACGAAGTATCAAATATCTTCTTCAGTGATTAGATAATTCGATCGTCGCAACTGTTCGACTTTTATCAGGAAAATGCGGGTTAAGCAACATGTAGCGCAGTCGGATTATGGATGGGTATCCACGTGGTTTTTAAACTTCCATGAACGCTTATTACTTTAGTAATATATTAAGAAATAAACAAACTTGGCAAATAGTCACGAAAAATGATAAATCTCTTAAATTTTTAATAAGACAAGCTTCATATTTGGAGCACTCATTAAAGTTGGTGAGTTGGCAACTTTTAGTTTGAAATTCTCAACTGCACAACTGCTGGTCTATACGGGGAAAGTTTTGCGAGCTGTATTAAATCTTTTTAGAGGCTGTTTCTGGATATAAGCTGGTAATCTTTATTATACACTTGCGCTTATAATTTGTTATTTTGCTAATATAACGCTATCTAGAGACATACGGGTTAAATGAATTTGATATTTTTGATTTTATAGCATTCAAAATTATTTTAATAAAAGAGAAAATTTGAAAGAATGGAAAATATTAGAAAAAATCGAGACTCTCGTCTTTTTGCCATTCTTTTTGCCATGCCGTAGCAACGCCTAGTCTCGACCACCCGTGATCCCGCTAGAGAAATAGAATTGCTGATACAGTAAAAAATAGAAAGAACACAGAAACAATAAATTATTTTAAATACTTTAATTTCAACATACACTCGCTCGAACGAAATCATGGTAACAGCAAGCGTAAATCCATACTAATATTATAAATGCGAAAGTAACTCTGTCTGTCTGTCTGTTACTCAATGACGCCTAAACTACTGAACCAATTTGTATGAAATTTGGTATGGAGATATTTTGATACCCGAGAAAGGACATAGGCTACTTTTTATTGCGAAATATGTACCACGGGCGAAGCCGGGGCGGACCGCTAGTAAAATATAAATTTCTCTTCTACAGCCTTCACAAGTTCCATAACAATAGCAAGTACACATCTTTAAGAGTACGCTAGATTGTCATAATACATGTAAAATACATAAGTACGCAAGCACAGTCAGGTGTCGGTATAGAGGGCGCAAATTGCGTTGCCGAGTATAATGGTACTCTAGTGTCAGAGTTGGAATAGCATTTTAGAATAATTTCGTAGAAGTGTTCTGAATAGTGTATTTTTTTTTTTATATTTCGCTAAATAGACAATTTTGGGGAAATTATGTTTCTAATGTGGCTCTCGGATAGCATAGTGTGTTAGTTTGATTTAAATAATTAATAAAATATGTAAGATGTGTTTAGTAAATATTATAATTTTTTATATTCTGTATATCATCGATCTTGATCAGCGGGTTGGCATTGACGACTTGATCGACTTCATATAAGATTGAATGTCATCTGTACAAATAAATAAAATAGCATTTCGCATTAGATGGTGATGAAATAGATATTTTAGCTTTTTTGCCTTGTCTCTCGATGTTAATCAGAAGGGCTACTATATTTTAAAGCGTGGGCCGAAGGTTCATAATGGTAGCGACTTGCGCAAGGGCGTCCCCCTTGAAGTTTACGAACCTTCCTTTATCCTAAAATTTCGTAAATTTAACGCCGTGCAAAATTCCAAAAAGCGGCAAAATTTTGCACCATAAGAACAAACATAAACTTAATGACTCAGCTCCTAGACTATCCCCATCTTAAAACTTGTACTGTCGTTTATAAAAGTGACGGCTCAATTTGAGGACTTCCCTAAAGAGGGACTCGGAGGGAAGAGGGTTGTTATGTTCATGAACTCATTATGTATTCCACGTCAGTTATTTAGGAGTTTTCTTATAAGTGAATTAAGTAATAATGTAGAGTATGAATGAAATAATTGAAATCGTTTAATATTGAATGTGCAATTTGTTAAACATATTACCTTAAAATCATAGCTTGTCAATGTTTTAAGAAACAGTATTGCCAATGTGCTAAAAGTCATGGAAATTGGAAATCTGTGATGGATATTTCAACCTGTGACAGTTTGATATCTACTACTCTGGTGTATCTATATAATAAATAATGAACAGGTTTAGTGTTAAAAAGTAACGACAAATTTTTAAATACGCTACGCAAAATTAAATTTAAACTTAAATTGATCATTATATAGCTATGGGACCGCTTCCTAATAAACCTCTTTAATTAATATTTAACCTATCGAAAGCACCCTACAATAAATTATCAAACGTAAAACATAACTCCGATTTTATTCCAAAGACATTACACATTCTATAATAAGAGAAACAATATTTATTTTTTCTCGGTCGCAAGTTCGATTCCCGGCTGTAAAACGCCCATCAAAGCGCCAACCAACACCTGCGTTACGTTGTTAATGTTGAAATAAACAAATTTTTATGTTCATTGACTGATTTGTGAAGTATTTGCCTTTATGTGATTGGAGCTTTGAACTAAACGAGGTTATCGCGTAAATACGATAAAATCGGTTCGAATTTGGTTTGAGCAAATGTTGTACAGACCACCCAGAGTATTCACTTTACATAGACTAACTAAAACATTCGTTTATTAAATGGAATTTATTTATCACCATAGATAGGTACGAAGGTTGTAGATAAGACTGAAATCTATACTTCTATACTAATATTATAAAGAGGAAATTTTTGTATGTATGTATGTATGTATGGTTTTCACGCATAAACTACTGGACCGATTTTGATGAAATTTTGCACAGATAATCTTTAGACCCTGAGAAAGAACATAGGCTACCTTTTATTGCGAAATATGTACCACGGGCGAAGCCGGGGCGGACCGCTAGTAAATAATAAAATACTAACATCATAACATAATGTTAATAACCTTTCCTTTGACTTTTTATATAAAAGACTAAAATTTGTAGTAAAATTGCTACAAAATATATATAGATATTAGAATTTAAAAATAGTTTGTGATTTGGAAAGTCGAGATGAAAGGCATTATATTATATAACATCAACTTACTACAGTGGGAGCATAGCATCAATGAACGATATTGGAAAAATGACACAAAATTTTCCTTTGAGAAAAGACGAAGTTACATCAGCTAGTTTTTCTTATTTGCTGTGATCTTGTCGTTTCTATTTTTACTAAAAATAACTTCAAATTGGATATCTAGGACTAGTTGATGATACTACAGACAGACATAAATACACCCTTTACACTCATCACCGCTCTTGCACATATTTCTGGCTTTCCGCCCGCAGCTTCATCCGCATATTCAAAGGAAAACCACATAGTCTTCGCCCTTAATATCCGGGATAAAACCTATCTTATGTTCTTTCTTAAATAACAAACTATGTTTCTAATCCATACTTATTAATATTATAAATGCGAAAGTAACTCTGTCTGTCTGTCTGTTACTCAATCACGCCTAAACTACTGAACCAGTTTGCATGAAATATGGTATGGAGATATTTTGATACCCGAGAAAGGACATAGGCTACCTTTTATTGCGAAATATGTACCACGGGCGAAGCCGGGGCGGAACTCTAGTATAATATAAATCAATTCAGTAGTTTATGTAATAGAGACAAACAGACAGGCCTACAGATAGACAGATATTGTTACTTTCGCATTTTAAATACTAGTCAGGAAATAGGGACTATATGTGTAATAGATAATAGATAATATTTTATACAATTAAAACAATATAACATTTTTTTAATCTTTGTTTATTTAGGAAAAATATTACAATGCACTTATTCTTAAAATATACATTCTAACGAACACAACACTTTAACAAGCACTAAGAATCAAAACGTTCCAAAAAGACCTTCACAAAATGTTTCCAACTTCACGCTGCACCTGCAACAATGTAAGCTATTGTTAGAACTTATTGAGGTTAACCGTTAAAGGGATAATAACAGCTGTTAAACTTTTCACTTCCAAATCGATCGGAAAGCGGGAAAGCGGTGGAAAGTACAGGGAAATTAAAAGTGGATTGAAAGTGGTTGTAGTGGTATGAATTATCAATGATTGGAGAATCTTTTAACTTTTATTAACTTCACATATATTATGTAACCGACCCGAGCGCCGAGACAAACGTCAAAACGCAGAGGAATAGAATCCGCTATCGATACTAATTGACATAAGCGTATGATGTTTTGCTAAGAATTTGTTCACCCTACCAACGACGACGACGACCACGAACAAAATTTTCATCCAGTCGCAATTACTAAAATATCATGAGCTTATGTCAAAAATTAGCGATAACAGTTTCTATTCCTTAGCGTTATTCTATTCTCTGACATTAGTCTCGGCCTGCCGAACCGTAAAAAACGAATCTAAATAGACTCGATTTTGACACATTTTAAACGGACGGACACAATTTATTCAATCTTTGTACACTTACACGTACATAGGTGACCACCTATCCTTGATAAGTTTCGGTGACAATACAATAATTTCATAAGTTTATGCGTTTTTTTAAACTACATAATTATTTTTTGTTATTTTGGTCGTTGGAAATACAGCATAGATGTGGCAAAGGTAGCATAAGTTGGTGACAGAAGAGTATACTTAAATCAAACATAAATTTTAAACAGTATTAATAGAGTCGTTTAAAATATTTACGTTTTATAATAATCGCAATGATTCGTACATAATTCGGGACGTCCTTAATATTACACATAACAATATAAATGAGAGAATTTAATTTTTTATTACTTTAGATTTAAGTAACCAACTAATATGATACAAAATTTTACAACGTTGCAAAAATATTACATCTTATCACGATTTTTACGCTCATAACTAAAGTAAATATAAAAATTCGTAAAGATTTCACATTACTCAGCTCGTATTTTATCATTTGACACATGTGCGTTGGCCCCATTTGCCCTCCGTCATAAAAATGGCTGAAATATTAATGTCTAGAAAATAAAATATGTCTTTACTCCCGGGATGGTAATGTGAGCGTGCGCAGTGCGCAACGTTTGTTTGTCTCTTCTTCACGCCTAAAGCACTGAACTGATTTGGATGACATTTGTTACAAAGAGGGCAAAGGATAGTTCAGTTTATATTTATTACTTGGGGGAAAATTACATAATTTTTTTGTTGAATGTTATAGTGGAGTTCCTTATTTAGTATTATAACTACTTAGTTCTTAGTATTTCAAGAGATTTTCTCTGACTGTCAATTATTAATTATTAATTAAAAATAAACAAACAACTAACGATATTTATTTTTAAAAATAAAAGTATTTCATTGTTCATAAAATCACAGGCTTCTGCTAGAATACATGATAAACTGATAAAAATACATCTATCTATATTACACTACAACAATTATCCCGAGATTTCCCTCCAGACCATCTCATTTCGCCGTTAATTGATTTCGCAGTCGCTTTTCAATTGAGTTTCCCCATTGATTATGAGAGATGTATATAACATATATACCCTATTATGTACTGTCTTTATCTATACCAATAAACTCAACATTTATTTATTTTCAATTAGATTTCTTCTAGAAGCACTTTTGAATCGTGATTACATATATCTTTAACATGTTTTACCTACCGATTCGGAAAAGGTATCTCTGAAAAAGAACCGGCAAGAATCTATATAGATCTTATATTATAAAGCAAGAGAGTTTGTTTGTTTGCTTGAATGCGCCAATCTCAGGAACCACGCGTCAGTTTTGAAAAAATATTCACTGTTAGATAGTCCATTTATTGAGGAAGGCAATATATGTATAGCCAATATATGGCTATACATATATTGTCACGCTAAGATCAACAGGAGCGGACCAATGCCGGTAAAACCGCGGGGCATAGCTAGTAACTAATAAAGATTATTATTATATACTGTATATTATGTGGTTGATAACTGGCGTAATCAGACGTTTAATTAAGAACCTCTTTATTAAACGTCGCCCTTTGATTAACGTCCTATTATGAAATGTTAAGCAGACAACATAAATTAAATTAATTAATTAATTATTAATTAATTGCATTTGTAATTGTATTTGTAATTAGAAATTTATATTTATCAAATCAATTGCAAATTAACATTTATTCTAATATTTGGGCGTCGTAAATATCTGAATTTTGTCACAAAATTTATCAATCCTATGATACTGATTAAATTATTATTCAATAGTCGAAATAGAAGACATTTTCTATAACTAATTGCCTTACTCTAACAATAATAATATGATTCACATCGTAGGAAAAGTTTTAAATAAATAAATATTTTAGTACAATTTTTCACACACGGCACGATCTGATCCCATAATAAGCTTTCGCTTGCTTTATGTCCAAGTACCAGAAATTTCAACGACATGTGACATCTGTTAACCCACACTTGGCATGTGTGCTGGATTATGGTATAAATCTTTAGGAGAGTGTCTTTTAAGTAGGAAAAAATGGTGCTAATATTATATCATCATTTTATCTCTCTAAACATAGTCTAACGACAAAGCCAGAGCTTTCTTATTTATACTTTCATATATTTATTAATTAGCTGCAATCCTATGCTTCGCTTTCATTGAATCCCGATATAACTTCTATCCGCTGTTCCAAATTTTATCATGATTCGTTCAGCCATTCTGATGTGAAAGAGTAATTAATAAAACCCTCATAATATAGTTCCAGATAGATAATTATGTTTTGGAATTAGGCTTACGATTAGTATTAATATTGTATTTTGTAATCTATGTGTGAATACAAACATGAAACAATTTTAATGTTGTTGTGGTTTGTACTGATGAGTCATTTGCATTAATGTATGTATATTATTATTTGGATTGACGCTCCGAAAATATAGTTCACTATTGTTTTGAACTTAAGGCTTTACTTCACTTTTACTGTGACATTGCAATAAAAAACAAAGAAATAATAATTAGATTATGTGATTGGTCTTCTTTCACGTTGCAATAGAGCAACCGATTATGATATAATTTTGCTCAGGTATATAAATCTACATCTACAGAATGTCGAAAACTTTAATGCGTATCAGCAAACGAAACTAAGTTAGATTCAATATAAAAGCATTTATTTTAAATACAAAAAGGCGTTACACAAAGCTTACTAAAGGCAAAACTGTAAGCTTCGGTCTAGCTCAATTTAGGTTTTAGCTCACATGATATCTGAATACAACCACGTTTTTAATAAAATATTCTTGATATAGAGATTTTATATAAAAATACCAGCTAAGAGCTATGATCTCTATTAACAGGCTTATATTAACTTGATCTTTATGTATGTTTGTATTTAACCGGCTCCTTTAGACTCAATTGTGACCCAATTTGAATTCAAAATTTGTACACTTATCATGGATCGGTGACATTACTATTATTAATTTAATTTCATGCGTTTTTTTTTTTACTATATTTATTATTATTCGTATCAAGTACTATGAATATTGTAGTAATAAGACTTGTGTGGTTTCGTAATAAGGCAGAGATGATGATTTAAACTTAATGCGGGCTTAATATTCTTGCTATCTTGCTCCCATTAGAAATTAAAGGCTTAATAGCGGGTGAAGAATGGATACTAATTGAATAAAGGCCTTGAACATAGGACAGACTGAAGATTTGTCTAAGAAAATTTGCTAGAGAAATTTACCGACACCACAATTGGATACAATGCTCTACTACACATACTATTACAGAATCACATAAATATACACAAGTATATACTATATACATACTATGCTATAGGTATATGTTACTATATATCCGTAATACATATAAATAAAAATAATTTAAAATTCACTCAATACCAACCTTGACACATTTCAGTGAAAGTCAAACACATTCGCCAAAATATTAATAATACAACAACATACAAACTTTCTAACGTTTCCTTATACACGATAAATTGAAAATGTTCCGAAAAAGCGAGTGTTGCCAGTTTTCTTTGGAATTTGACCAAATGTTTCGCTTAATATTGCCATAAGCAATAATTTATGGCGGATACGGCGACTATGATCCGCTCTGTTTAGATAACAATAAATTTAATATAGAGATACAAGATAATTGGATGCATGAAATTATAATTTAAATATATTGTGTGCGTAATATCATTATTAGAACGTTGTATTATAAAACAGTGATGGAATATTGATGACAACGATTTTTAATACTAGACAGAATTTGTAACTAACATGCTAAGTTTAAGTTTTCTTTTAGCTACTCTGTTGGAGAAGGATCAAACTTTATTCAAAATTTAAGTTAGATCCTACTTCAAGGTTGCACACATTTCTCCAAATAAAATCCACACAAGTTCATCGTTTAAGTATACAAATAAATAAAAACACTTTATTGTTCAATGTACTAGAAAATCACTACATAGTATAAAACAAAGTCGCTTTCTCTGTTCCTATGTCCCGTATATACTTAAATCTTTAAAACTACGCAACGGATTTTGATGCGGGTTTTTTTTAATAAATAGAGTGATTCAAGAGGAACGTTTTAGTATATTTTAGATTTTTTATTTTTATTATGTTTTAGACAACGCGGGCGAAGCTGCGGACGGAAAGCTAGTTAACAATAAACATAAAACAAATATTCTAAAGTTATTAATGTACAATTTGGATGCAATAAAGATATATAAAGCAATTTAAATCCTTATTTATAATAATAATATAACAGACATTAATTTACACAGTCCATACATAAGCAAGTAACATATTCCCCAGAACATTAGCTGTCTTATAAATCTAAGATGCAACCCGACTCCATCTGAGACATTTGAGATGATAGATGGCTCCACTTTGAAACATAATCTTATGCAGATTTCGCATGCAATTTTCAGACGTTTTGAAAGTTTTAACTTAGCCGTGATTTAAACTTGAGTTACTAATAATATGCTAAGTGTTGCAATGGTTGGAATTTGATAGCTTAATATACTAGTATGTTTTATTTTCTTAACCACAAGCTATAGCTATTATAATAGAGCATTAAATGGATCAGTTTTCAATTTTCACCATCAATAGAAAATAAAAATTCTCTTTACAAGCTTTGTATTGTATACGGTTATACGCATATATTTTTGCTTATCTTTTCATATACATATACCTATTTCATGTATCGCGAAGATATATAAACATATTGTAATTTAAGTAATGTTTAAGTAAGAATAACAATGTAGACTTGTTAAATGTTTCAACAAATATTACAGGAAAGTTTCATCCAAATCTGTCCAGCAGTGACTTTGTGAAAGACTAATAAACATACATCCATCCATCCTCACAAACTTTCGCATTTATAATACGAGTAGAACAATAGGTAATCACAAAGTAACTACAATATACACTCTGAATAGAATTTCAGTTGAATAACAGTCGTATAAAACTAATATCGAACTCAGTACAACAGTATTGATAAAATATATTAGTTAGACAAAGCAAATAAACCACAATCCTGTAAAGGGACTGCTTAAACTTCGCAGCTTTCCACGCGGGACTACACAAACTTGTACGCAGGTCGTATTTAAGTTACGTAGGAACAAGTAATTGAAAAAACAAAGACCTGCGTAAAAACTTTTTGGAGAAAACTTATTGGGTGATAAATTCGTCATTTTATTAGATTTATAAACACCTCTACTTATTAATTGTATTTATCAATATATTTGACAATTACATCATCACTGATTCATAGTAAAGAAAATTTTCTTTAGGAAAATGGCATATCAAAAAAATCGACATGTGTCATCTGCCAACCCGTTTTTGGCCAGAGTAGTGGATTACGGCCTGAATGTATATCAATTTTTAAATAATCATTTTACCAAATATATGTTGGGATACCGGATACCGAAGTTTGGAATATAATAAGATGGCAAATCATAATAAAAGAGGTTATAACTGTAATAGTAGTAATATAAGTTATAACAATAATATTAAACCTAGTATAATAAGTTTCTTTTCTTAGAAATGCAAGTAATAATTATGAAAATCATATTTTTTCTGATTACTATCTACTAACTGTCTTATAACAAAGCTTGGATTTCAATCAGTATAAATGTAAGTCGCCCCTAACAAGTAAGTTTTATAACATTTACCCAGGGAAAGCTATGAGTTTCCTCTCCCATGTAAAATACTAGTTTTCTAAGTTCTTTAGATAAGACATTTTATGGGAAGTTGTTTTAAGTTGGTAAAAGTAGTTTTTGCATTCTTCATAGACATTATTTGAAAAGACTAATATTTATTAAAGTAGCTATTGTATTATTCTTAGATATTGTTTGTAAAAATTAAAGTAACAAAACTAGGTTGATACATAACTTTGAACAATTTTAAGATGTAAAAAGCTCTATTTCAAAATTCGATAATTTAATTCATATAACTATAACCTGCGTTCAATTGCACGTATAATAATGAAACATACAATCTGCATTGTAATTCGCAAACAATAAATGTATCGGGATACGAATACTGAATTAACGCGATGGAATCCACTAACAGACATATTTATACTTATCTGTACTAATATATAAAGCTGTAGAGTTTGTTCGTTTGTTTGAACGCGCTAATCTCAGGAACTACTGCTCCGATTTGAAAAATTATTTCGGTGTTAGATAGCCCATTTATCGAGGAAGGCTATAGGCTATATATATCATCACGCTAAGACCAACAGGAGCGGAGCCACGCGGGTATAAAAGCAGGGCACAGCTAGTTAAATAGAAAATAATGTAGATGTTCATAATAGTATTATATTGTTTAAAATTTTCACAAATTATTTTATTTCCCTATAAACATATAAAAGTTATGTGATTCCTAATTTTAGCATATATATCAGTAAATTTAATTCAACATATTTAATAATTGGGGTTTCAAGAAGTTAGTTAATGATCCTAAAAATAAATTCATATTGGGGAACATATGTTTTTCCCACCCTCTATTAGTCCACACCACCCCGTCCAGGTAAAACAGGATTAGAACTAATCAGTCTAACTTTCTGTTGGTGAAAGGTTTTTCGAAATCGGTTAAGTGGTTTTTGAGTTAAATCATTTAAACATACAAAATGTTTCCTCCTTGTTACATTAGGGTGGATGTAGATAGATTCCATCTTATTATACAAAATTTATTATTTTATATTTTTGCCACTCTATACTTTCGAAGGACAACAATAAAACTCAAAAGTGCGAACCGCGCAATACATTTATTTTTTATATACATATAGATTTTCTTATATCGAATTTAAAATTGGGTGCTTATTATTATTGCAAAAAGTTGCAAAGCATTTCAATTTAAACTTCCAACACACCCCGGACACTCCATACAAAATGATCGTTTTGACAGTCACACTGTAGAGACTGCAAATGTGTGTGTTAACGCTTTATGGTTGGCACATTTGTGACTAGCGTAAAAAAAATTCGCGTTTTTCTGATGAAATACATCCATAAACAGCACAATATCTAACCATTTTCTACGAAAAACGATAATCACAAATCCAAAATAATAAAATTACTTTAAGTCAATTTGATTAATGTTGTCAATCTTCGTTGCGTATCGTCCTTGCAGAAAAATATGGCCCATTTTATGTCTGATCGCGCGGGGGTGAGGTAAGTTTAATTTTGGCGGGAGGCGGAGAGTGTCCGTTCTGTAGCTTTTAGCTACTGTTATGTATTCTGTGCTTCCAATTCGTGAAAAATATTCAACTCATTCGTTTCGCAAGCACATTTGACGTGCAAAAAATTTATCAGTCGCAAATACCACAGATACAGGTAGGCTGTCACGTCACCACGATAAATCCATATATTCGTGACTCGCGCGACAGTTATTCTGTGTTTATTTGGCCGCCATTTTGTTTATAGCCAGCACGTGTGCCCGCATACCGTGACAGATGGGGGCAAATTGCTATCTCTCATGCAACCTGCCCCCGTACCATGACTTAGGGTGCTTTTTCACCAAATGTGCGAGGATGAGTAGCGAGGAATGTGTTTATAAAAAACCTATAAGTATCGCTTCACGCTAAATGCTTCAAACTTCAAACTAAATGAAGCGATATGATTGGTTATTTACAAACACATTCCTCGATACACATCCTCGCACATTATTAGTGGAAAAGGACCTTTAAAGCAGTATTTTTAGTGTGGGAAAGTGACAGTGCTATATAGGTTGTGTAGCGCCATCTCTTTCGCACACTGGAATTGATATTGCTATAATATGGTAACCGAATAATTTTCAATATCAAGGGTTTAGATATGAAAAATCTACGTAGGTATACTAGTTGTTATCCAGGCTTTTGCTGAGTCTATAAAAAGACCTATGTTACTCGGTAGAGATGTAGCTTTGAAATGGTGGAATTTTTAAAATCGATTCATTTGTTTCAAGTTAAATTCACTAACAAACTCTAGTAATACACGTGCCTATAAATTTTATGTCCAGGTAAAAATACACATACCTACAATACATACATTGTTACAAAAATATATCATCAATAACAACTTTCTATCAATTAAAAATAAATTATACACTACTAGCGGTCCGCCCCGGCTTCGCCCGTGGTACATATTTCGCAATAAAAGGTAGCCTATGTCCTTTCTCGGGTATCAAAATATCTCCATACCAAATTTCAGGCAAATTGGTTCTGTAGTTTAGGCGTGATTGAGTAACAGACAGACAGACAGAGTTACTTTCGCATTTATAATATTAAGTATGGATAAACAGTTTGACGATGTAAAAGCCTAAGAAATAAATTGTATTTTGACCTACTTCAAAAAAGAAGAAATAGTACCTCTGGTTCTCTTAATATTTTTTGTTAAAATTAGTTTCGTAGACCTGTATCTTAAAACGCATGCACATTCTTCTAAGTACAAAATTCCAGTTTTATTGAAATTCCTGTATACACTGGGAACTTAAGGTACATTTTGAAGGCTAATAGAATAACTTAGAGGTATTGAGTAACTATGTACTACGTACTAGAGAGGACATCGCTACTTCACTATTTTGTAACACGAGTTAGAGTCAATCGTCTCTTAATTGATAAGTTTATTCATATTTTTTTAATAAGATAAACAATATTTAATTGTTACATTGATTGGTTTTAATTTAAAAGTTATAAGAGGCAGAATATCTAAAAAGTGTATGACTCACTAACCACCCCGCGCCGCCGCGCTTGTCGCACAGATTTTGTTCGTGGTGTCCTCTCTATACGTAGTAATAATACCTCAATGCTTAAAGGCAATTTTCCGGCTGGAAACCTCCGTGTCTCGTGGTTTCGACCTAAATTACGTTGTACAGAATAATGTGTTTCTTATTAATTCCTATTGTAGTGTTGCTTGGATCAGGTTTAGATTTTCATTATTTTGTAATAGCTTGAGGTTTAGTTCGTGATAGGTTAGAGTGATTGGTGTTGTTTATCGAAGCATTTTTATACCTTGCATGTTATGCATTTTTAAACGTACGACCTTAGTTAATTTTCTGTTAAACTTATTACGAATTTTGTTAACCTGTGGATAGAATTGAAATACTTTTTCTTTCTTTCTAATCTACTCTCGCTTTAAATTTATTACTAGCTTTCCGCCCGCGGCTTCGCCCACGTTTTCAAAGAAAAAACCCGCATAGTTCCCGTTCCCGTGGGATTTCCGGGATAAAACTTATCCTATGTGTTAATCCAAGTTACTCTATATATGTGTGCTAAATTTTATTGTCATCGGTCGAGTAGTATTTACATGAAAGAGTAACAAACACACACATATACAACCTCACACACTTTCGCATTAATAATATTAGTAGGATAGGATAGGATTTTTTTTACTGCTAACTTTCATCTAGCGGCTTCTTACGTAGGCAAAGGAAATTCATATGAATATTGCATTATTTCTAAATATTTCATGTGTGGTTTCCTTGCTTTTCGTTACGTTTTGTAATAATTTTTAACTTTCACGTATTTATGGATACATGCAAACTCATAATATTTTTTTGTAAGTTTCTCTTTTGTTCAAAGCGCCTAAATATTATACGGTACATTTTAATTTTGATCCCGGTAAATTTTGCAAGAGAACGTCTTAGTTCCTATTCACAACAATCAGTCACAAAATGTTTTTTCGGCTTCATGCCTCCATTTTAGATTTGCTTTTGGAACTTTATAAAAGGCTTTGAGCCTCACTGAATTTAATATTAAAGTCGGAGAGAATTTTTACAAGTCTATTAGAGATTTCTTTTACGTTTGCGACGAATGTTTTTATCATTTAAAATGGATGCTTTTGACTGATAAGAGATTATACAGATTACGAATAAATACTTCTAAAGCTTAATAGAAAATATGTAGAGATGTAGAGAAATTTAAATTAATTTACATTTTATTTGAATGTTTCTTACCTGATCGGAGTCATAAAAAGTCATTTTTATTTATATTTTTATTAGGTTTTTGAAAAAGTATTTTGACAAGTTTTTTGTTGCAAAAAAACATCAAGTAAAATAGGGGTTGAAATTTTGTATAAAAAACAACTGTTGTGTGAAAATATTAGAAAGACACAGACCGTGCCAAAATGTAGTTCATGTTTATTTTACTAAAAAATACAAACTACACGAATACTGATATTTATCACTGCTTTTTTAACAATATTTATAAAACCGTAATTTAACATATTTGGATAACATTTCCAATATATTGTACTAGCTTTCAGCGCGCGGTTTCGCCCGCTTTGTCAAAAACCTTATAAATTATATACCAAACCCTTCCTCTTAAATCACTTTATCTATAAAAAACCGCATCAAAATCCGTTGCGTAGTTTTAAAGATTTAAGCATACATAGGGACATACAATTCTTTTTATACAATGTAGAGATAAGTCGCAGACAAAATTAACCTAATAAAACTATGATATTCTTGGAAAAAGTTTTTCCTTAACATAAAATATTATATGAACCTTTTCTCACGAGGTTAATATTTCACACGTTCGATAAAGGGTTGCCATATACAGGGATTTATTATCCATAATCCCCGGGTTTTACAAATTCCGGGGAAAATTATATTTTTATGAACTACAGCGCTGGCTGGTTTCTTTTACACTTTATACTTTGTATCTCACAAGTCACAACGAGAAAATAAAAAAGAAAGTATTTTCTTTGATATTTTAAATTTTAGATAGTTTGGTTATTAACGAATGGTAAAAATTTTTTTGTTTCATCTTTATGTTATTTGAATTCAAGTGTTTTTATATAATATGCTGCATTTTATTTAATATAATAATGATTGTTTGTGACAAAAACGTTCATATTCAGATATGATTTACGTAAAAATACGGCATTAATTTTTATTTTACACGATTTTAAACGATTCAAGTTCTATGAAAGAATTGTTTATCTTATATTTAGATTATTCCTTCTAACCCTAGTAAAAGAGAATTTCAATATTTATTTTATATTAACTGCCACCATGTTAGTTGAAGATCGTAGCGTCGCATCGCAGAGTTTGTGACAAGAATGTTGTATCTGCATGCTTGTTGGCATATTTGCTTGTGATGTACATATATTTTTATTTTTATTTTTATTTATTTAGACATACCAACAGAGTACACATAAAAATTATAACAATTAGATCTTAACAACTAACGAATATTAATGTGATGTATACACCAATTACAGGTATGCACAAGAAAACTTATACATATAATTACGTTACTGTTATTTTAAGTGCTTAAATAAATTTAATTACAATATATGAATGTTATTGGATAAATGGATACATATTTAATAATTTATATGATCATAAAACGATATATTCTAAGTAAAACAAAGTTGTAGAACTAAATTATTATATACTATTTTGATAAAGCTCAAATGTAATTTTAAGACGCAAAAGCAATGGAATTCGAGATTGCGCTACAAAACGTATAATCCCAGTGGAATAATATTTAACTTTTCGTGAATAAACATGTGATGATTGTGTTTAATCAAAAATAAATCTTTATTAACACTTATTTAAATTATAAATAAAATGTAGTCGCCATTCCGTCTGGCTCTGTTAGTTTTTCACGCCCTAACTATAAAAAACATTCGAAATAACCTTATTTGTACGACACCGCGTATTAAAACACAGACAAACTGTTGATAACATCAAGCAAACAAAGTCACATGAAAAGCTTATGTACATTCTAACGAATTATAAATGCAATATAACAGAAGTATACAAGTGAAGTCCCATGTCCCCTAGTGGGGTAAGGGGCAGATGCATTATACATCTGTTTCACTGATCGATTTTCTTTATGGACAAGTAGGTGATCAGCCTTCTGTGTCCTACCAGACCGAGGCATTTTTTTTTTCTTCGTCTCCACCGGGAATCGAACCCAGGACCCCTCGGTGCTCACGCGTCAACCACTGTACTTACCAAGGAGGCGGTCATAACAGAAGTATACAAGCATAAACGTAAACTCGTAACGTTTGTTACGTAAATATTATGATACAAACCCTTAGTGTTATTGCACCTTTATGTATAAACTCGTACAAGGTTGTATAAAACACGAAATGTCAGTATTTTCCCGCTATTTTGTGGCATTTATGCTGCTTTTACGACTGCACTTAGACATCAATGCGACTCTAGTTATATATTCTAAGCTTGGATAAGGATTATGTAATAATATTATGTACATGCGTAATTTAATCAAGTTATTATTGAGGAGTAGTTGAACTTATTCGCCGGGAAATCATATGATAATATCGATTTTCCTACAAATTCTTCGGGTTTCCACCAAAGTTTATACGCTACTTTTACCCTATAATGGGGCAAATTTTACAAAAATCTTTTCGTCTGGCTCATTTACACTGTAAAAAGATGCATAATGCATAATTTATATTTTCTAATAGAATTAAATGTTATTCTGTGCGTTACTGTATAAGTAAGTCATTAATTTAGTTTTTTTAGATAATATTGTATCGTAAATTAGCCCGTCATGACTTCACTCGCCTGCCAATAAATGTGCCTTCATTAAACACCTTTACAGTTTTGTAGAGTCATCAAATTCAATTAATCTTTGTCACACCTAATAAATTACCAAAAAGTCGTATAAATTTTCTACGAATGTGTGAATTACAATAATAATTAGTTTATTATTATAATCTATAAATAATCCATTTCTTAGAATTTTATCTAAATTTTTTCCTCTACCAATCGTAAATATTTTTTCGGCAAAGATTTTCCTTCTAAGACTGTACAGGAGAAAGGAGAAAAACTTCACACAAACTATGATATCAGTTTAAACAAGTTTCTGACAAAATGTAAAAGTTTTGTGTCACAAAGAACATTTGACTTGAGTGCTATTAGTGCCAACAAGTTCTAAGTCACATCTGATAAAACTTACATTGACTAATTGTTGCCTAACTTAGTTGTAACTTAACCACTTAAAGTTTCACATTTAATTACTCGCAAGTGGAAATTCACGCTCAAAATAGTATGACACTGCTCTTGCACGCGACATCACTTATTTTTAATGATATTTTTGAATTGAAACTTCTTCAGGCGCGTTGAGAGTACAATGCAATACCGTCACGTCATGGAGTAAAGCGACGATTTTGGTAGCTTTGAATCTTGCAATTTTGCAAAAGAAGTTTCAATTCTGATTCGCTCGGCACACACGATATTTTTATCAAAACTTAAACTCCTTTTTAAAAATCCGCTATCTTGCAGTGAGTTACGACAAAATCGTTTCAGCTTTTTCAATCGACAAACAGAAAGAAAAATAATAATTACAGAGGAACACTGAAACATCAAAATGTTGAAAGTATCTAGATACTTATAAGCTAATACTAGTATTAAAGTAACAGTATACATGAACTTCAGTAGAGAGCTTTCGCCTGTAGTACAACCTCTATATTTCACCGCCCCTAAATTTTCATCGCAAAATATTTAGCTTATCAGGATTATCGATATAAATATAGTATATAAATCAAAGGTATGCGTATTTATATCGATATTCAAAATTTTATTTTGAAATAAACGATATTAGCTAATAATACAAGCATAGCAGCAGTATTTGCTAAAGCTATTATTAATTTACCGCCTAGTTGTACTCTAGCTGTAGCATGTAAGTAGTTTAAAGGTTTCCTGTTATAACTGTATTAAAGTGTTAAATAAACATGACACTATTACACCTTACTTACTTCCAAAACTCTAACAACGAAACAAACACAATCCAAACACTCCAAAGAAAGGCAGTGACATCGTTCTCTTTAGATAATTTCGATTCAAAGCCCTCCTTTATCGTGATAACAACCGAGAGCCTATTATTAGACCCTCCGAGCCTCCCCACGCGATCGATAACTCCCAGGCTTTTAAAATAAATACGTTGAGTAAAATATTACCTAATATTTCTTACTCGAAGCGACGTCGCTACGATTGTATCGGGTAGGAATTGAATTTAGATACATATAAGTTTATAGACTTCTTCGACTTTGAATCGTCATATTAGATTGCAATTAAGAGGCATTCAGATGTGTAAAATGTTCTTATTTAATAAATAGGTCAGAGGTCACTTGCAGTTATAAATTGGTAAACTATTTATGTAAATAGGGAAAGAGACCAATGAATCGATATAGTTACAACATTAAAAATATATTATATTTGTATATTAACAAACTAGATTAGCCCAAAGTACTTATCAGTGAAAAATATTGCAGTAAACTTTTAGCCCAAAAAGTTATCCTTATCATTTTGATTATTAGAGAGAATAGATTATTGCATTAAGGAATAAATAGAGACTTATAAATTATTATTATTTCTAATTTAACTTGGAAGATTTTAAACAAATCTTATCATTAAAAAAATACTTCAAACAATTAAGTCACATATTATAATAACAAAGAATTAATATTCTCCTTATATTTCAACAACAATATCAGTATTTCAATCAACAATTGAAAATATAGTGCTGTATTAGAAATTCTCTTAGACTAACTTTTGGGTAACTATCCTGATATCCTGTGAATTATTAATATCGCCAAAATTAAATTACGCTCAGTTATTGGCCTTTGCTTGTAACTTTCATCATATCAAGAATAGTACAAAAGATACAAACAAGTTCTCCCCCGCGGCTTCGCTCGCGTAGATAAAGAAACTGGTATAGTTCTAGACAGAGTAACTTTCGCATTTATAATATTAGATAGAAGACTACTTATTAATGTGCTAAATAACTCGACATTTTATTAAAAAGTTTTTACCTAAACAATTGTATGCTCATAGAGTGCACACACACAAGCACACAGATGTGATTTAGATAGCATCTATACATAAATTCTATAATAATTATGTGTAAGTATAAAAAACCCTAAAACCACTTTGTATCGACAATATGTCGCCGTGATGAGCGTCGCCGAAACTTTTCCAATACATCGGTGTTGGAAGTTCGGCTCGTCAACAATTGATGGAAGACAACTAATAAATAACACAAGAACAACGCAGAAATTTTTTGGTTTTATCTAGAATATATTCGATTGTTAACACTTATAGGTAAAAGATGACAAACTAAAATTATTTAGTAATAATTTAAACAGTCACGAAATATGGTTTCGAATATCTTCAATATTATAACTAACTAGCGGTCTGCCCCGGCTTCGCCCGTGGTACACATTTCGCAATAAAAGGTAGCCTATGTTCTTTCTCAGGGTCTAAAGATTATCAGTGCCAAATTTCATCAAAATCGGTCTAGTAGTTTATGCGTGAAAACCATACATACATACATACAAACCTTTCCTCTTTATAATATTAGTATAGACTAACCCATACTAATTCGTCTGCTCTCAACTTACTTATAAAATTTATAAAGTATTGTATATGGATATTATAACCAATATCCAGATATTATCGCTTACCATTTCTCTTAACATTAGTGACAAATTAAAATAATCCATAACCTCTATCAATAAAGGCTATTCTCATTTGCAACCAAATCAGGGCAATACCAAGCGTCGCTTTGTCCAGCTTTACTAACATTTCCATAAGGCTATATTTATGAGGTACTTTTTCATTAACATTATAGCAATTCAGCCTTTATTCGATACCCGGGTTCACACAAAGCGAGCAGCCTCGCGAAGCTATTGCTGCGCGAAGCAGCTCGGTCAGTGTGGACGTTGCTTGTCATTTTCCTCAAGAGTAGGAAATTTTATTTTCTCCATTTTGATGTGAAACATCTATAGGCTCACTTGTAAACCGAATTGTTGACGTGGCGACGCTTGCCATGGCGACGGGTCGCCACGCTATACACATCTATAGGCTCACTTGTAAACCGAACGATGTTTCACATCTGCCAGGCGTCCCATGACGGCTCACATTTTTTTTTGTTTCTATTTAACGGTAAACGAGCAGATGCAATGGCCGATGTTTATGGTAAAATACGACGCCCATAGACGTCCATAACATAAGTTGTCTGTTGCCTGCCCGAATAAAAATGGAGTCATCAAGATAAGTAGAATTATCCGTGAATTAAAAGCTAGCATGTTTTTGGCCTTTCAGAAACAAATAATAAAACCAACCTTCACAAACTTACAAATCTTGTCTATTATAGTTCATATCATCAAGTCGACGTCAGTTCATTTTATTAAACTTCCTCCTGTATAAGTAAGTTCTCACCTATTCATCAAACTATAGGAAATTTAACCCACGAAACCTCTATCATAATTATCTAGGGAAAATGACGACACACGCACTGGCCACACGGGTCCACACTGACATGTTCGCGAGGCTGCTCGCTCTGTGTGTTCCTCCTAATGGTGATTAATCAAACGGATACACCGCACTTAGCTACTCATTAGGGAGCCATTCTATTCAGCTTCTGAAGAACGGTGAAATATTTTTCAATCTTGAGAGAATTTGTGTTTATATGAAATACGGTCAAATGAATGGGATCGATGTTTTGAATGCTGGCTTTGTTTGTAAAGGAAATGTTTTGAGGAATTTTTCATTTATTTATTTTGTGCAATTATGCCTCCAATCACCGGTTTATATACGTACGTACGTATTTAATACGTACCTATATTATTTTTGTAATGTAATTCAAAAACGTTTTATTATTCTGATATTTAAATATTCAAATTTCATCCACTTTAAAATTACTTAAGTTACTAACAAAAATAAAACATAGTTTATTATTTACTGAAAGGGTTTGTAGAGACGCAAAACTGTTTTCTGTATTTAGTTCACGAATTTAATTGTTTCAAGCAAACACTCGTTTCAACAAAAACAAACAACTTTATGAAAATACAAATTTCCACACCCCTTCTACTCCTTTTAAGTTTTATTTTGGGTTCAAACTAAAATAACTTATACCTCCAAAGTTCGATCGACACACTCTAAAAGCTCATCCATGTTTAGTCGCCTGAAAGCTTAACAAACAAAAGGACAGGAATAGTTTCATCTATATAATAAAAATGAATCGCAAAATGTCGCGCGTTAACTCGAGAATAGCTCGACCAATTTGGCTATTTTTTTACGTTTTCGTTGATGCACATAACATGGAGAGAACACAAGAAAAGAGGGCATAAGATACAACAACGTCTGCTGGGGCAGCTATTTTATAATACGGCAAATTTCTACTAAATCTATACTAATATTATAAAGCTGAAGTGTTTGTTTGTTTGAACGCGCTAATCTCAGGAACTATTGGTCCGATTTGAAAAATTCTTTCAGTGTTGGATAGCCCATTTATCGAGAAATCATATATCATCACGCTAAGAAAGACAGAGATCAACAGAAGCGTAGCCACGCGGGTGAAACCGCGGGGCGCTGCTAGTATATAATATATAAGCCACCTGAATGCCCTGGCTCCGCAATCGCAATATTTATTTTTTTCTAATTTCAATTCTTATAATAATCCCAGAGAATCCAACATACGTCACCAGCTTGTAAAATATAACAATTGAAAAGCGAAGTCTAGTTAAATCAATATTTGAATAGTATTTAATTGGAATATCTATTCTTAAGAGAAGAAAAGGATGAATCACAAAGCAAGCAAAAGCTTATCTTAGGCGCTATGTCAGTAACAATGAGTATAACGAGCATATAAATCAATTAGAGCAATTATTAATAGAGATTTTACTGTTCGAAAGACATTCTAAAGTTTAACAAAAACTATGTTCGTAATTAGTTTTCAGTTAAATTATAAATTAATGAGAAGATTAGTTAAGACGATACACAAAAAAAAATCCACTGCTTGGCGGGCGGAGTCTAATAGCTCGCTATCGCGAACGCGGGTGTGCGCGAAGTCATTCTTGCAAACTCGCCGCGCTGCCGCTGGCCGACTCGGGACAAACATGTATGGAGTCGTCATACAGTTATAATATTGTTATACATTTATTCAATTGTTGATTTATTGGTTTTATTTCCTTGCTTATAAACAAATAATCTTCTTTCCAACAACTACTTAGACATAATAATAATTATTAATATAATAATTATTATTATTTCGTAATGTTTACTTTATTACAAAATAATACAGGTTATAAATAATCTTTAAAATAACAAAAAATATTGTTACTCTGAAAAAATGAAATGGTACTCAATAACGCGGACTACTGAATTGATTTAGATAGAATTTGATGCTGACGTAGATATTACATCATGCCCAGAAATGAAAGGTACTATTTCTGAAAGAAGTTATAAACCCTAATTCTTCTCAGTCAAAGTCAAGAGTGGAAGATATCACTAATACAGTAAAACTGATGCGAAACTTTGGATGTTAATTTGTATATTTTATTGTTAGTTGTTACTTAATCACGTCAAGACTACATTACCAATTTTGATAAAATATAGCTAATTGCCTGGATTTACACATAGGATACTTTTTATCCGAACTGAACACTTCTGTGGGATAAAACAGGATTCACGATATAACCTAATTCCACGCGGGCAAAGCCGCGGTCGAAATGATATTTTTTTAAATAAAAAAATTGTTTAAAAAAAAACACAAAATATATTGACGCATGTATTTATTTTTTGCACTCTATTATAATTGTAATTATTCATTACAAATAATCAAAATAAAATAGCCAGAACAAAGTTAGGCCCTGGTAGGGTAGGTACTAGGTAGGCAGGTACAGCAATGTGAGACGAACACTGGCTTATTTATACCAATAATAATGTATTATAAACATTAAATTAAGTTTACAACAAAAATACATAATATTAGCTAATGTGAAAGCGAATCAACCAATCATCCCACAAAAATGAAATGTGCACACAAATATTCATCCAAATCGGTTCATGTCATTAGGAGGAGTGACTGCAGCGCCATCTTCCGGGCCCAATTGTGTTTCCAGATCACCCAGGAACTCAATTTAATATACTTACACAAAATTTTTCGAAATAAACTCATGTAAATGTACTATGTAAATATGAATATAAACCTGTTTTATTACTAAGCAATTTCCCGCACAGGTGTAGTAAGTATAAATGAAATAAACATCAACATCAAATTCTTTATACAACATACTTATCTACCACCTTCTAAGAAATGTAATTCTTGAAATTATTTCGTATTTTTTTAAAATATAATACTACTCCAATGAGCTCCTGTTCCATATTATGTCCGCCATACTTCCACTAAGTTCACCATGATTTTTTATTTCTTTGCACTTTGTTGCTTTTTGCTAAAAATGGAATCATGCGATAAAACCAGTAGAACGTTGATAACATACATTTTTGACTGAATAAAGGTACTTACGAAGGAGTGGGTTCACATTGTGAACAATCAGTGGGTTTATTTTCCTTCTGGATTCCGGATTTCTGAAAAGATTATCTATGCTATAAATGAAAATATCTTACACATTCGTTATGTACTTAAAACAGGGGTACATATCAAACATCGTCTATAATACAATTATCATCAAATTTAAAATAAAACCAACTTACTTCATTAATTTGTTCCAATTGTAAGCATTCTTTTTCCTCCAACCTTTATGTTTCTTCTTCTTATTTTCTTTATTGTCCCCATTTGTCTCATTTTGTCTTATTGTGTTGTCACCCTTTTTTACGATTGCGCGAGCGACACAAGTTCCCCGTGTGACGGCCGTAGCGGGAATGACTCGTGCAGCGATCGGGGTAGGAAGGCACAGGGCGGCTCTCGCTATATTGGCTGGTCGCGCGCTAATTTCAAGTATTTCTTGTTTATTTCAAAACCATCGCATATTTCAAAATTCTAAATCGGTAGACGTATAGGTCGTATATTTTATAGTTAATATCCAAAAAGTCGTAACTTTACGCTTGTTATTTTGAAGATGCCAGAGATTAAAAAAAAATAACAATGAGAACTTTGTATTTTTTTTCTATCGAGAAAATATCATGGAATCATGTTTCTAAAACGGTAGACGTATTGTGTTACTATTGAACTTTCTTGTCAAGAATTTTCATCACGATAACTTTAATAATATAAAAATTACGAAGGTTTAAAAAGGGCCGTAAATGTTAGAAAAATTAATTCATCACCTTAAAAAGTACATTTTTTTCGTTAATTAGTTGAGTAAAAACACAGAAGTTAATAAAGAAATACAGAACGGGTCTTTCCGTAGTTATTTAGCTTAAAATTAAATACCAAATCTCTCGTAATCTATACTTATATAATTAATACATATTATAAAGCTCTAGAGTTTGTTTGTTTGAACGTGATAATCTCAGGAACTACTAGTCTAATTTGAAATATTCTTTCAGTGTTAGATAGCTCATTAATCGAGGAAGGCTATAGGCTATATATCATCATGCTAAATCCAACAGGAGCGGAGCACAGCGGGTAAAACCGCGGGTCACAGCTAGTTCATTAATATATTCTAAGCCAATTTTGAGCCGACTGTGTGTATGTAGGGAGATTCACAAAAGCCTTTCCGATTGGAAGATGATTTTACAAAAAATATTCACAAAAGCACAATTAATAACAATGCCATGACCGTAAATATTTCAATCGGGATACAAGTAAAAAAATTCTCACGAAATATGCAAAGCTTTCTACTCGTAAATTGTTTAAAAAAGCTTCAAATAAACAAAATAAAATTTATTTGTAAATAGATAAAATGAAACTACAAAACGATTAAACTAAAAATATTTAAAATAAAGGACAAAAACGAGATTGGTCAAAAAAATTAAGCCGGTTAAAAAACCTATACACAGAATCGAACCCACGAACACGTTCGTCCTATCGTTCATAGCTTCTAAACACTGCGAATATGCAGTACTAGAATACTAGTCAACTTTAAATAATAATTATATTCTAAAGTACACAATTGAATACGTGAATTGATTTCAAATTGGGTCACACGGTTAAATATTGAAACATTAATTTAAACATTTCTATTGTAAAAGCAATATTCACATTTCAGCTCGTATTCACGTGATTTCCCCAGTTTACAATCGCAGCGCTTATCACAAAATAATAATTTATTTTGAATGCATAAAAGTATTGCAATATGATATTCTCTATGGGGCAGATGCATTTTATTTCTGTTTCATATTCATATTGCTTTTCAGATATATTTTCACTGATCGATCTTTCAGTAAAATTAAATAAAAAATTTTATGAATGAATGTATGAAAATCCTGTATTGCTATAGACATAAAAACATACAATATATTTAAATAAGCTAACGGCGGCCTTATCGCTATGTGGCTATGTCTACCAGGCAACCCTTACAGTATAGGAAAGAAATAAAACAGGTGGGAGAGCAAAAACAAGGCAATTAAAAATAGGAAAACTAACTTTTTTGTCAGTATCTAGGTATTGAACCTAGGAATTATCAATTGTTGGTTCTTGTTATTACCACTGCACAATTGCAAACAGAATTTCGAATGACTGGATATAATATTTTATTCGCTGTGTGTTCTTAAAGATTAAAGGCTTAACATCGACGCGAAGCACAAAGTGAAAATCGTTGATATTTTTCATAAACTTCCCGCGATATGTGACTTTTATAAAAGAAGAAAACGTTAAGAGGTTTACGGAAATTCTCACTCGAAAAACTTTCAAAGTCCTTTCCTAGTAATCACATTCATTCCGGTTATAATATATAAAAGTGTATTTATGATATGTTTGCTTTTATAGTTAAAATCGGGGAAGAGTGAAATAAGATATTGAAGAAAGATTAGTCTTATCAAATTCAAAATCCAACCTCAAAAGAATTGAATAAAATATGGAAATCTGTATAGTAAAAATTTTTTTTTTGTTTTAGTAGAAGATCCGAACCTTCACCGGCGTGATAATAGAAAGAGACCAATTTTATGATAAACTAGCGGTCCGCCCCGGCTTCGCCCGTGGTACATATCTACGTTTTCTCTACATAAAAACCATCCTCGTACTTCAAGGAATATAATAAAAAAAGAATTATCGAAATCGGTTCAGCCGTTATCGAGTTATGCGCTTACCAACACATTTTGCGATTCATTTTTATATATAAGAAGATGTAGTCGATTAAAAAATCTATTAAAGATGGGTTTGCTGAAAAAATCCTGGACAGGATATTTTTGCGAAGTGTGCGAAACGTCAGGATAACAATAATTACAATAAGGAATAAATCGCGTTTAAAATCCATTAAAATCTTTAATTTCTACAGTAAAATAGTTAAAACTTGAGAATGAAATAACTTGTTAATTGTAAATTTTAGTTGGTAATTACATAAGATTTGTGTCTTATTCACACTTTTCCTTTCCAGGAGCTAGCAGCATCGACTCCTACACAACGCAACTGGCGGGGCATCCTCATCGCGCTGCTCGTCATAGCAGCGGTACTGGGTCTGATAGTGTTCAGCATAGCGCTGCTCACCCCCACGGGAGACGATGGGAGGGGGCGGGGGAGACGGCCGACGCTTGCGGACGTTCTGGTGGATCATTATACACCTTTCAATGGGACTTGGCTATCAGGTAAGTTGTGCAGATGCTTCTGGATGACCAGAGATGAAAAATATGTTACTGGTAATTTCCTATGTTTAATTTTACGTAGGTATTATACAGAAATTAAAGACGATTATATATTTTTTAGAAATTAATGACTTTTAACGCGATTTATTCATACATAAGGATTCGTTTGCAGCGAGCGATGTGTTGATAATATAATGAATAAATCGTGTTTAAAGTCAATAATTTCTAAAAAAATGTATAAGTTATGTTATCCACTATATAGAAAACATAACATAACAGTACAACTTGATTTTATTTGCTTGAAATAGAGTCAGCATAATCACAAAACGATTTTAAATTTAAATAGCGTACAACCTTCCAAATAAATTGGTGCACTGAATTGTGAAAATTGTATATTTTCAGTCACTTGTGATACTTACTGTACGTGAATTAAATTAAATATTAAAATCAGTGTTAAATGAGAAATAATTGCGAATTGTGGTGAATCCTGATGCAACAGTAATAATGTAATAAGCGACAATCAAATAAAATTAATTCAATTGCGTATTTGTCACGTTTCAAAAGATGGAAATAAAAATTGTAACTACGTTATTTACGTGAAAAGTAATTCTCTGTATGAGTGTGGGAATTTTTGTAAACAATTTTATTTTGAAAAATCTGTCTGCAAAACTTTATTGTTTTCACATAGGTAGGTAAGTCGTTTTAAAACATTAACATTCACATTCCTAGCAACTTTTGTATTTAATTACTTAATAATTCTAATCTATACCGATATTATAAAGTTTGTTTGTTTGAACACGCTAATCTCGGGAATACTGGTCCGATTTAAAAAAAAAAATTCGGTGTTAGATAGCCCATTTATCGAGGAAGGCTATATATCATCTCGCTAAAACCAACAGGAGTGGAGCACTGCCGGTAAAACCGCGAAGCACAGCTAGTAAGAATTATAAAAATATACCGACTGAATTAAGATCCTCCTTCTTTTTTTAAACGGTTAAAAAGCGTGATATTATATGTTTGTTTCTCGGTGATATAAATGGCGCATACGACAAGTAAATAAAAACGAGAGAGCGGGAATAAGCTTGCCTTCTATAGTTCGATATAAATTAGATAAAATTATTTTATACTTATTCAAAGTTAAGACCTGTAACTTGTTGGAAATCAAGTCACAGATGTTTTAACTTAAGCCACAAATCAAAGCCCTATGCCTCTATAAGGTTTTGATTTGTGACCGGTCGAAGTTTGCACAAGTTTCGAATTAAAGATAAAATACATTTTTATAAAGTCAGTTTCGAATTAAATGTCTTCTCTCCTCTTCATTCATTATCAGAACAAATTTGTTTATTTTTATCAATATTAATTCATGTCATAATACAACATATCGTTAAACTTTTAATTATAACTAACTGTACCCCGCGGTTTCACCTGCATTGCTCCGCTCCTGTTGGTCTTAGCGCGGTGATATATAGCCTATAGCCTTCCTCAATGAATGGGCTATCTAACACTGAAAGAATTTTTCAAATCGGACCAGTAGTTCCTGAGATTAGCGCGTTTAAACAAACAAACAAACTCTTCAGCTTTATAATATTAAGTATAGATTCTAAGACAGGTTGTTCACTATATTTTATAATCTGTCTAATAGTTAATTACCGCCTCCTTAGTACAGTGGTTGACGCCTGAGCGTAGCACCTGGTCCTGGGTTCGATTCCCAGTGGAGACGAAGAAAAAAATGTCTTGGGCTGGTAGGACACAGAAGACTGATCACCTACTTGTCCCTAAAGAAAATCGATCAGTGAAACAGATGTATAATGCATCTGCCCCTTACCCCACTAGGGGACATGGGACTTCACACTTTAACTTTAATAGTTAATTAACTAGTACAGATAATATAAAATATTAATAAACGCCCTTCAGTGTCGAACCTTCAACCTTTCAACTGAACAAGTACAATCAATAATTTACAGCATGAACAAGAATTTACTAGAATATCTCTCACAATTAATATAATATTACCAACAGCAGACGACTCATAAAACTTTAGGGGTCGACGAACGAAAATTGCCAGTTACTATTCATTATATTACAACTATATTTGAGTTCATTCAGTGTTACCATGATAGTGAACACTAGTAAAGGGATGGGTATTAGCTGAACTATTTTCTTTTATTACATTGCATGCAAAATAAGTTTAAGTTGTTTTCCTTCTGTTTTAGTGTTATGAGCTTAATTTGAATAAAGCTTATTATTAGCTAATGAGTTTAAAATAAATATTGTATTTACTTATAAATATTTCAGCATAAATTTCACACACGGCACGATCTGATCTGAGCTTTCGCTTGTGTTATGGAAACCAGATGGCTGATAAACATACATATATCATTTTAAATAAATATCTACTTATATAGATAATTAACACCCAGACACAGAGCAAACATCTATGTTCATCACACAAATATTTGTCCCGAGTGGGAATCGAACCCACGACCTCTGGCTTGGAAGGCAGGGCCACTACCAACCAAGCCAACAGTTAAGTCAGTCATTTTTGGTAATTTAGTAAATAAATTAGTTCTTGATTCTATTATTTTATTTCTAAAGTAAGATTAATCGAAAAAACGGGACTAAAATTTTATTGAAAAGGGACGGGACTAAAATACTAGTTCATAATTTAGATTTGTTGTATACAAAATTTGTTTTTTTTTTTCAAGTAACAAACTTCATATTACCTCCTATTAAACAAGCCATTAGTATCAAAAATCAAACGTATACAATGTTGCTTCTAGTAATAGATAAGTGCCATTTGACCTTATAAATCAATATCATCGTAGAACAGTCAGTCAATTTAACCCTTTGATCATAAAAGAAACAACATTACAACCAAGTTCAAACAACAAACATTTAAAGGGGGTTGAGGGTTCGGAGGGGTTTATGTACGAGGGTTAAAGTATTGATATACGTGGCGTGTGCAGGTGTGCGTGATATATTTATGTGTACCTTTTTTGGTTTCGCAGGTTCTATGAAAAATTGAAAGTCGCCTAATAATACTATTGTACCTAGTTTGTATTAAGATAATAATCTATATCACTACATAGTATAAAACAAAGTCGCTTTCTCTGTCCCTATGTCCCTATATCCCTATGTCCCTTTGTATGCTTAAATCTTTAAAACTACGCAACGGATTTGATGCGGTTTTTTTAATAGATAGAGTGATTCAAGAGGAAGGTTTTACTATATAATTTATTAGGTTTTAGACAAAGCGGGCGAAGCCGCGGGCGGTAAGCTAGTATATACATATAAAAATGAAACCCGTTTCGCGTTGTCACGGCATCACGCATGAACAGGTAGACTGATTTCGATAATTCTTTTTTTATAAAATTTCTTGAAGTACGAGGATGGTTCTTATGTAGAGAAAACGTAAATATGTACCACGGGGGGGGGGGGGGGAAGCCGGGGCGGACCGCTAGTATAAGATAATATTAATTGGGAGCGGATAAATACTGCTGTAAACCAACGGAGTACTGTAAAAGTAAAAGCTAATTAGTTGAGTTTAATAAAGATTATAAAGATTAGGTTTTTCTATTCTTTAAAATTTCTGTTATTTGAATATAATCTTTAATTCAATATTCATATCAATCTGAAAAACGAAACTTAATATAAAATTTAATAGAAAATGTCTCTAAGCTTAAAAAATACTAAATTAAACCTTCCACACATTAAGTATTTAATTCCCACATAAATCTAAATTCAAAGCATTCCTTAGAAACGCGTACAAAACACGGTTATATTTTAGCTCAACTAAAGAGTTATTATGGAAATAAATCTGCGTCTCAAGTGTTTAAATTGCCTAGATGCAGGTTAAAATGAAACCATTTTAAATTCGTCCTTGCGTCAAGTGTTGCGCATTTTAATTACTCCACTCTCAAATTTGATAAAACTCGACCAGTTATCTTGTTTCTGCAGTTATTTGAGTTAAGCAGCGGGATTTAGTTTTGTTTCTCTGAAAAGAATGAAGTTTTAATATAACTTCATGAAACTGTTTATGATATACTAGCTTTCCGCCTGCGGCTTCGCCCGCGTTTTCAAAGAAAAACCCGCATAGTTCCCGTTCCCGTGGGATTTCCGGGATAAAACCTAGCCTATGTTACTCGTGGATAATGTAGCTTTCGAATGGTGAAAGAATTTTTAAAATCGGTCCAGTAGTTTATGAGCCTATTCATTACAATCAAACAAACAAACAAACAAACAAACAAAGTTTTCCTCTTTATAATATTAGTGTAGATTGAAATAACGCTTTTATTAGTTAACCTGTATGTTTGTATGTTAACGACGTGTTTATGTAATCGACTCTCTTTTTTACATTTGATATTAAACGGATAGATTTAATTCAAACTTTGAACACTTCATAAGCATCGGTGACAATACAATAATTGCATGAGTATAAGTGTGTTTTTTACTACATATTTTCATTGCGACATGTCAATAATATTATAAGTAGAAAAGCAGTAGGTATGCTGAATGCGCTCCAGGAGCAGCACGTTTAAAAAATTAGCCAGAATTTATTTCAGTTGTCTCTTTTTCACTTACAATAATTGAATCATGTCATATCTTATCGTGTCTGCCGTTTTTGAAGATGGAGTTCTGCGTTGGTAACATAATATTATCTACTTTTTATTAAATGTTATGAAATTAGATAGTTCACATTATTTCTGAGTGATTTTCAGCCATTGCCAATTCCGATTATGACTAGCCAACTGATCAGAAATGTATTATTGTACAAGTTCACTCCCTATTCCATCACTGTGATCCGTTTTGACAGTTTATTTCATAACCGTAATATATATTCCCGTCCCTTACATCTGAGCCTATATATTTTTGTGACAAAAAGGTATCCTTATCATTCAATGTGATATCTATTTATACATATATTAATAAAATTCGATATAATTCGTTGAGCAGTTCAAGAATCAAGAAACTGTCTGCTGAATAAATTGTCTGAGTTGCTTTGACTTCAATAATATCTAATTAAAAGTACTGCCAACTTTGTGTACTTTAAATATTAAGTAGGTACATATATAAAAATATTTCTATACACATACATGTCTCATTAACAGTAACGTCATATATGTATATCCCTATTAATTATGAATGAAGTTTGTTTGTTAAGCCGCGCTTCCACAAAAAACTTATTAACCGAATTTTATTAAATTCAGTACAGAGATAGCTTGAGAACTTAGAAAAGACATAGGATAGATTTTATCCCGATAATTCCACGGGAACGGGAACTAACTAACATATATATTTATATGCCAATTTCCATGTAATCGAAGGGAATAGTAGACGCGTCACCTGATACTAAGCACACAACCATTAGCTGCAAAAATCAACCCCAAATCGGATTAGGGGATGAATTGGAAAAGGATATGTGCGGGTGGATTAGCCCCTTTACTGGAAAAAATAAGAAAATATTTTATGTTACGTTTTTGTAAAGCATTACTTATTTTTCAGATTGATTCAAAATAATTTAAATCCTATTTAATCCTCGAATCTATACAACTATATTATATTATATACTGTAATGTTAAATGGTGTGGTACAAGGAGGTATAAAAAGAAATAAGGCAGCTAAAAGTGCGTAATAGTTTCTACGACCTCTATAATACTCTGTATCATCACTTCACCAAACATATTATTTGTAAATATCAGACACAGTTTTGTTCCTAAATATATTCAATAATATTAAATTCTTCTTTTATATTAATATCTATCTATATATATAAAACTCAAAGGTGACTGATATAGTGATCTATCAACGCACAACCCAAGCCCACTGGACGTATCGGGCTGAAATTTGGCATGCAGGTAGATGTTAGGACGTAGGCATCCGCTAAGAAAGGATTTCCCGAAATTCTTGCGGGAACGGGGAAAAACGGGGATGCACGTACAAAGTCGTGGGCGGAAGCTAGTCTTCTATATGGTCTGAAGTAGGAGTTTCAAACTATACCCAAGAAAGACGCACAAGTAATTTATTATCAAACAAACCTCTAAATTTTACGGGAACTTCATAAGTAGGCATAATTATTGAGTAATAAATTCTACAAACGTTTCCCAAAAGTTTCCTCATTTCGATCTCGAAGTTTCTACCTCAAATTGTTCCCCATTTTTTTAGTCATTATTTTTGTTTTTCTCTTTTTTTTTTGGGGAAATCTTTTGTAAGTTGAGATTTCTTCACGATTAATTACATTGCAATAGTTTATAATATCATTGGTAATGGTAATAGTTACTAATTCGTTTCGTATAAGATCTGATTGTACACAAGAATCGGAAAATAGCTTTAGAAATATTACAGAGACGAAAAATGTTCATGAAATATACACATAATCACCGGTTCCTATTATTGAGATAAAAAATTGAGCAAAAAAATAATCAATTTCATACATGGAATAACTATTTTTTGTAATCAAAGTTTTTCTTTGATGCTTTTGAATTTTACTTTTATATAAAGAAAAATAACATCGTAGTTAATTTTGTTCTCGTTTTCTAGAATTCCATAAAAAACTAAAAGAACTTATGTTTCAGCCAATAATACTTGCAATTGTAAAAGACAACTCCGCCATTTTATCAAAGCGAAGTTTCAGTAATTCTCACATTCGCTAGAATTCTTTCACAAAAGAAATCGAAAAGTTCAATTTAATAAAACACTTTAATCCAATGAGATAAAGCTTAAAATCCATTATTTGATCTTGAAAATGTTATGTTCAATTGGAAATGAGCCGTGGATGTGGGTAATAAAGTTTAGAATGCATTGGCAGGTGTATTGGTGAAGGTTTTTGAGAATGCCTTTGAGACTAAGTCTTATCTGAGTCTAAGAATTGAGATACTTGAGCGCAAAGACTTTGTGTTGGTGCTGGTAATTTTCACTTTGAAATAATTCTTCTAATAATGGAGAGAAAATATAATGGAAACGTTTGTTGTCCTTTAGTGCTATTATGTGCTCATTTTACTTTGTTATTAAGAAAAATTCAACCTGAAAAATTAGAAAGAAAAATGAAGATTAAAATGTTTTCTTTTCTAGAAGATAAACACTACTGTAAATCTGTTATACTTACATAACCTAGAAAGCATGATATAAAATATAGATTCTCAAAGTATAACGTTTTAGTTCAGAACTATTGTAACTTGTGTAATAAATTTTATTGAGCTTTTTAAAACTTAAAGCACAAAGTGTTTCAAACAATTTAACACACATTTTATGTACATTATCATTACATATTTTTACCCAAAAGGAACATGTATCTATTTACTTGAAAAACGTCCTGAACCGTTCATTATAATATCATTACAGGAATACAGGTTCTAATGAAAAGAAAAGTCCACTTTCGTCTTTGAAAATATCATCTATACTGTCAATATAAACATGAAATCTTATTTTTTTCCAAATTCTTCGACACTATTTAACAGCAGTCGTTTCGTAAAACAAGTAATTTCGCCAAATAGAGCGGGGAAGTAAGGTCTCCCTCAAGTGATTGTTTGTTCACATTGTTCTGAGCTAGGGTTGCTACGAACAGATACCTTCAAGCTCTGATTTGAAGTCCTGGCAACACTGCAAGTGAATTTGAACTCTGGCCCACAAGTAATTGGGTACGTATTTGCTTGTTTATTGTTCTGGAAAATTCTGTGAAATCACTTTTTTAATTGCTTAAATTTAAATCGAGTGTTGACGTGATTATTGCAATACGAATTCTTATGAATTATTACTTCTATGGTTTAAAATAACTAGGAAAATATTATATTCAAGATGTTTTTGACAGCCCTAATTCAAACATGTTCTTACCTCGTAATATGGTGAGAAATTATTATATTTCCAAGCAAATATTCTGCGGGTTTCAGGCTTTTACATTGAATATCTTTATTTTCTCTATCCTTATCTTCTTATATATAAAAATGAATCGCAAAATGTGTTGGTAAGCGCATAACTCGAGAACGGCTGAACCGATTTCGATAATTCTTTTTTTATTATATTCCTTGAAGTACGAGGATGGTTCTTATGTAGAGAAAACGTAAACATGTACCACGGGCGAAGCCGGGGCGGACCGCTAGTTTAAAATAATATTTTAACTAAACACACTCTTAATAAACGCTATTTATTAACATTGGCACATGTATTGGCACATTCTAATGATGAAAATACATATGTGAAAAAAGCTATGACGCCCACACAAAATACACACTAAGATGGACCTTTTTACTTATTTGTGTAATTTGCTTTAAAATTAAAGAAACCAAATTTTATAGATGAGCTGGTTAAGTTGGATAACTTCCTTTTTTAATCCAACATAGAGCAGCCTTAAATAAATCGATTTCTAATCCCCGTTGCGAGCATGACCCAATTCTTTCATGCTCTCCCAAAATTTTACAAACCTCGCCATGGTTGTCATTCGCACTCCAATACACGACCCTATACCTAAACCACAGACGAATACAAAAACGGTCCAAAAATAGCACTTTCACTTGGCTAAAGAAAAAGGTCGTAATAAAAATAAATTTCTAAATGTAATCCATTGAGATTCTCAGCTGAAGATGGATTCTTGTAATATTCGGAAAGGGTTTTCATATTGAATAAGCTAACTTTGACGAATTTACGTTGTTCAATTTTTTTTATTATACCTATAGTACTGTAGCTCTTGCTCACAGCTCTTGCTTCATTCTAGATTTATACGATTTATTTTCTAAGCTTTCTGTGAATATAATAACAACATCATCAAATTTACTATCTAAATATACAGGTAAGTACAGAGCTTTCCAAAATATTTATTGATCATTCTCCCGAGACAATACCTTCTTAAAATATAGTTTATTTATATGCGGAGAAAATTTATATTATCATTTAGTTCGTATAAATAAATTAAAATAACATTCGAGAAATATAATTACGCGTTTAATTCCAATAAATAAAAAAATCTGTACACAATAAAATATGAACAGAATTTACATGCGAATCCAATACCAACTTTTTCAATATTAATTAGCAATGATTACTTAGGCGTCCATCCGACCCTTCAATAAAAAATTTTCGTGTTAGACCAACATTTTTAAAGCTGGTTTCAACTTTACACATTCAGGCAAAGACGAGGTTTATAAATATATTGGTTTCAAAGGACAGATCTTTGGAAAAGCATCTTGTTTGCAAAAAGGTTCTAGACAATTGACAGTATCTGCACAGTATTACAATATTATTTCCTGTAATACTGTGGTATCGGACCGTTGGATTGGAAAATTTAATATGATCTACCATCTCCTTGGTACAGTGGTTAAGCGTATAACCGAGAGGTCCTGGGTTTGATTTCCTGGCTAAACAAAAAATGTTTAGATCTGGCAGGACACAGAAGGCTAAGGCTACTTGTCCGTAAACAAAATCGATCAGTGAAACATGTTTAATATATCTGTCCCATACCCCAAAAGCGAATAATACATCGCCCCATAACACGTACACTCACATATTTAATTAAAGTAAAAATTCGACATATCATATATCTGATATAACGAACAAAAACTTTAATTATTTGTACGGAAATACATGCTCTATTTAAATTCATTGCACGAAAACGGTAAAAAATTCAACCTTCAAACATCACTGTATCAGTATAAAAAAGTCGAATTTCAACAAACAATCGACATTTGGAGTGACAGAATACGTAATTGGCTGAATTTTCGGTATAGATAGGTATAGCCACAGTATAACGAAGTGTCAATCATAGATTTTGATATCTGGCCCCCTTCCAAGTGCTCCCAACTTAATTTTACTTTGCCAAAATGTAACTTGACGTTTTTAACGGCCTTCGCTATTTTACTTTTGAAAAATTCGGTTTAATTTTTATTTACACGAAAAATTAGTTTGATAATTGTAGTTGTTTTTGGCTTGAGTTAATTGCAATTTAAAGTGCAATACTTAGTGCCAAAATCCATCGTATTTTATAGATTTTTATAATAAATTTAAGCCCAATCATTCTTACTATTAAGATGAAACCACACCTGTTGTAGAACCATTAAAGTTCGTAGCACCGTTAATGCTACGGCGTAGCACTACATACATACATCAATACATTCTCTACAAGATTAATATAAAATATAAATAATATAATTTTTATTTAACCTTATATGGCTAGGATTCATTGTAACATTTTTTTTTTCGATTTAAATATTCTGTAACTGAAGAGCTAATTAGATTAGGACAAAAAGATTTTTGTTCTTTTTACAACGTAATTTTTTAAGACTATCCGAGTGAAACCGCGTGCGGAAAGCTAGTTAATTATATCATAATCATACTTAGGTATATCGGTTGATTAGCACTTAATTAAGTCTAGACTACCAATTTATTAGAATGCCTAATGGATATTCAGCATGATTGATTTCCACAATCCAGAGATATCTTCAATGGAGTTAATTTTCGATAATAAAGCGATCTATTGTGTCCAAGTTATACAATTATCGGAATGAAGGCTTTGTTTATAAGATGAGACGGTAAAGACGGATTAAAGGTTAAATTAAAGAACCATTGACGTAGTGGTTTGAAATGTCTTTTGCTTTGTACTCGATTCTGTACAAAGTTAAAAACAATGGAATATTTTGTTGTAAGTGTTTATGTTTTAGTTTTATATGTATGGTATTTAATAATCTATTTAAGCATTATAAAACTAAGCAGAGAGAATAAAAAGAAATAACAGCTAAATGCTTTTCTCAATAAACTGTTGTTATTTTGACATCTTAACGTCTCTATTAATTAGAGACTAGCTGCGCTCCACGGTATCACCCGCGTTGCTCCGCTTCTGTTAGTCTTATAGCGTGATTATATAAAGCTTAAAGACTTCCTCGATAAATGGACTATCTAACACCGAAAATTTTTTTCAAATCGGACCAGTAGTTCCTGAGATTAGCGCATTAAAACAAACAAACTCTTCAGCTTTATAATATTAAGTATAGAATATGTAGATAAACATATATCTATAATACATCGTATCACAATATAGATTACCAATACAAGATCATGTTACCCGTCATCTGCTACATTCTCACCATCAATCGATTACAAAGCACAACTGTTTCTTCCCATTGCCACATTAGTGAGTAAATAAATACTTCGTTCTATTGTTTTGTCTTTGAAAGGTCCTTTATTTAGTGTATAAGTTTGTTGGTCAAATAGTGTGAGACAAAAGTTCGACCTCAGTTTATAAGCTACTTATTATAAATGGAAAAGTTTTTTAGGAGGAATAGATGAGTTGTTACTCTTTCAAAGACAAAAACTTTATCAGGTCTGTTGACTGTTAAAATTAATTATTGTATACCTATCTACAAATTGACCGCCTCCTTGGTATAGTGCTTGATGCGGGAGCGTAGAACCGAGGGGCCCTGGGTTCGATTCTCGGTGGAGACGAAGAAAAAAAAATGTCTCGGTCTGGCAGGACACAGAAGGCTACTTGTCCCTAAAGAAATTCGATATGCATCTGCCCCACTAGGTGACATGGTACTATTATGATATAGCTTAAATCATTGCTATATGGTTAGGGAGCCAGGTGCAAATTTGGTTAACTATTTCCTCTCAAGAGATAATTCGTCAGACGCATGAGAGTATAGTATTATAAAGCCTCGTGAACGTCAGCTGGCGCTCGGTTGGGGGGGTGAGCGGTTGTAGCCTCCCACGCACATAGGAAAAAAAATACATTCATTCATTCATTTCCTCTCAGCTAAAAATTTGTCAAATTGTAGCTAACCCAATATCTCAACGAAAAAAAATAGTCAGCTGGTTACAACATGGTGTATTATACGTCAGATGGTGTCTCGAACACGAAAGTTAAATTTAAAGAAAAATTTATTTTCCGTTATTTCCTCTCAAACAAAAATTTACCTGATGATAGCTTATATGTAACTGTGGATAAATACATATGTCAGCTGGCTGTATCTTGGTGGAAAAACCGTCAGCTGATACGGGAGGCTACAACCGCTCTTCCCCCCAACCGAGCTCCAGCTGACGTTCACGAGGCTTCATAATACTATACTTTGATGCATTTTACTAATTACCGCTTGAGAGGAACTTGGTCATAAAATCTGCTGCTGGCTCCCGGACCAATACTTTAAAGTTTTCAAAATAGATTAGTACTCAAACTCAAATATTTATTTATTCAATTAGACTTCTTCTAGAAGCACTTTTGAATCGTCATAACATATTTTTAACATTTACCACACTACCTACTGTTACTTACAAATATAATTTTATTTTAATCAATGACAAACAATTTAACACTTACATAAAATAAAATCTACCTTCCTACACAATAAGAGATAAAGAACAAATGGAATCCACTTTTTCACGCGTGTATTCAAAATGGCGGCCCGGTAACAGTTGGTACGTTTTGTTTCCAAGCCGATAGTGAAAGCTGCGCGATATTGCTTCATAACTATTTGAATAAAAACGGATAAATACGAATTTGGTTCTCGCTAAACGTTTTCATCGTAGCAACTGGCTTGTAATAGAACGTTGTGTTTTTATTTTTAGGGTTCCGAACCACAAAAGAAAAAAACCCTTGTAAGATGCTTGTAAGATAATTTTGTTGTCCAGTTCTCTGTCAAGAATCTTTTTCTCAGTAACGCGTGGAGGGGAGGTATCAAGCTAAAATTTATATCGAATACTAAAATCTATCGCTGTGATAAAAGCAAACTTATAAGCCAACGCAATCAAAAGATACAGCCGATTGTGCTGCAAATGCAAAAATTACACAAATTGCGACATTTGTAAGGAAATCAAAACCTACAGGGTACTTGCCGTTAACACAGAACCTTTAAATTTTGTACGAAGCAACGTCTTATAGAACAGATAAAGTAAAAATTGTGAAAATCATAAATTTTGAGTTACAACATAGAAAAAAAAGGTTTATACGGAACCCTCGGTGCGCGAGTCAGACTCGCCCTTGCCCAGTTTTTTCGTAATGGTATTGAATATTGATCTGTATGTGAATAAACCGCACCAGTGAAGTTTTTTCTTTGCTGATTAAAAAGAAGATTATTTCCAACAAGCATTAATGTTTACGAGTGAAAATCGTGCTGTAGAAAATGGAAGGATTTCATTACAAAAGTAAAAGGAAAATATTTACTTCAAATAACTTTTTGTGTTGCATGAACATTAGATGAACGATGATGAATCGTGTTTCTAAGTTATAAAATAGATAATGCAATAAAACAAAAGTCAGTTTAATGAATAAATAATAAAACCAGGTTCAGAACTTTTATAAAGCGACTGACTTTCGAGTAACATTGCCTTTGAAATTAGTTACTTTTACAAAATACCTCAAAAACCTACCAATAAATTTAAAAACCTTGTAAAATGGTGCAAAATGAATACAATTGCCTGCACATTAGCATTAACGTCAATTAATCAGTGTTATCAAAGAGGCTGGCGACCGGCCAATATCTATCGGAGTGTTTGTGGAGGTTGTATCGGTGAATCCAACAAATGAGCTTGAGTTAAAAGGTATTATATAAACAACAAGACGAGGTGTACTAATGTAACTAATGTAGGAATAGGTAGGTGTAGATAATTGTTGTAGGAATAGGTGACCACCGCTCTACACTAAACAAAAAATGTAAGCCGGGACGCCTGGCAGATGTGAAACATCGACATTATTTTTACAACGAATTTAGTGAAAACATAGACATAGATAGTGAAATATAGACTACTAGGTTTCCGCCCGCGGCTTCGCCCGCGCAGTCAAAGAAAAATCCGCATAGTTCCCGTTCCCGTGGGATTTCCAGGATTGCGTCATTTTCCCGGGATAAAAAAAGTGTGTGCGTGTAACCTTTACGCGCGATTGAAGTAAAACTTCTTTGGCGTTGACGACATATATCACTGAAATGATTAAATATTAACTTAAATAAATAAATATTATATTATAATTTAATTATATTTATTATTCATGTGCTTTATCAAGATTATTTAAATGTTATATTAATATTATTCATTCGAAACAGGTAATTGAATGTCATCATAATTTCTTACGTACGAAATTATAGGTTTGTGGTAACTATAATGTGAAACATAAATTTTACTCTCTAAATTTGCTACTTTTCTTGAAAATACAGCATCTATCGTTTTACCGAAACGCGTTGTTGAATGAAGTCGAGAAGTATTCATAGATAAATCTTTTATATTAAAATATTTTTCTTCTAAAAAATCAATTAACGGCTGAGATTCCTGAGAGCGAAAATTAACATTAAAATCTCCAGTTAGAATCATCGGTAATTCATGATAATTACTATTTAAAAGTCGAGAACCTTCAATTGTGAAGTGAAGTAATTGCTGATGAATAAATTTTATGATATTTGTCAGGCTAGTATTTCTAGAAATATAAATAACAACGATAATCACAGGTTGGTCATTCGTATTAACACATCGAACCAAGGCGATGTCACCAATTTGTGAAACCTCATCGGAAATTTGTGATAATATAGTTGGTGAAATATTTTGAATTGGTGTTACATTGTTCAGTGTATCTGTAGATGAATGATATACAGCTACTCCACCAGCAGTTGAGTTGGGTCGTTTGTATTGGGTAACGCAATAAAAATTTTCAATAAGAATTTGTTCGTCATTTTTCATCCAAGTTTCGGAAAATAACAGCAATGTGGACCTTTTTAATACTTTATCATTCAGATCAGAAACATGAGCACGTAAACTTTGGCAGTTGAAGGAAAATAGTGTAATGTTACTCTCATTTACAAGGTTATTCTTCCTGTTGTGTTATTAGGCGAGAATTTGAAAGTCTTTCAAATTCACACTGTAAATCAACTATTCCCCCTGGACGCTTTCTTCCATGATAAAATTTGTTGTCATCGGTGTTTGAGACAATGAACAATCCATTTATATCAGTTACTCGTGATAATGCTACATATTATAACAGCTGCTGACTGTGACTTTTATTGTATTCATAAACGATTTGATAAAAAGTACCACCTTGAGACTTATGTATTGTAAGCGCACAAGCAGATACTAATGGAAAGTGATTTCTCTTTGCAAATATTGTCTTATTTCTATTCATTGGTACAGATGACGATCTTCGCAAAATTGGGACTCCTGTTCTACTAATGTTTAGAGTTTGAATATGATGGGCAGCTTTTTTCCTAATTTTCTCTCCTATCTTACCAGGAAACTCAAGCCATATGTTATCACTGTCATCACGTTCAATATACACTAACTTTCCAACACAACCGTTGGCTAAGCCATCAGATACATCATCAATATTGGTTGTAATAATGTAAAATTTGTTAAGAACTAATATGATTTCATAAGGCGATCCTCCTGTATCAATAACTGACATTTTATGAAATTGTTGGCGTACATATGCTTCTTGTTCAACTGAATGACAACCTATATACATATCTGTTGCTATGGATACTACTTTGTCTTCAGCAATATTTAAAATAGATTGATTATAATCCGCAACATGTTTATTTTTATTTTTAATTTACTTATTTTAAAGTAATAAATAAACAAGTATATTCAGACATTTTCAAAAAATTTTGCAATTTAAAATAATGTTTTTAAAACTGTTGAATTTTTCATTCACTTTGCTATTCACAATTGATCCGTTTGAAAATTTGAAAATAAATAATCCTAATTGATTATAATATTTGCCACTAGCTGGCGTATAAGTCAAGAAGCGTGTAGTATATGACATATACTTACAACCAATCAGAATTATTATTTTTAAATGGCGGAAACTACACAGACTATAGTAAGCGTTACTTCCGTCAGAAAAAAAATCTGAGTTACTCCCTAGTCGCGCCTAAAGAAGTTTTACTTCAAAAGTAGCCTATGTCCTTTCTCGGGTATCAAAATATCTCCATACCAAATTTCATGAAAATTGGTTCAGTAGTTTAGGCGTGATTGAGTAACAGACAGACAGACAGAGTTACTTTCGCATTTATAATATTAGTATGGATGTATTCATTATAATATACCATCATATAGCTTGGTGACGCCATGACATGCGTCGCCACGCAAGTTATCGGTTTTACGTACAAAGATCGGTGAAGTGGCGGAGGAGACAAATGGAAAACTAGAACTCAAATTAGGGGGCTTCTTGCATATATAGAAAGTGAAATTAAATATTTCAATTAACTCAAAATTGGCATAGAGATAAACACACCACACTAGAAAAACTGCGAGCTGATAATGTTAATACATAATAATATACATTTTAAAGTCGGTTAATAACAATGATCTAAAAATTTTCAAAGTTAGTTGCAAGCGGAAAATTATCTCAGTTTTATATTTTTCCCGCCTCTGGCGATGACACGTTGTCAATAGTAGATGTTTGCATGAGATTGTTATTTTTTGTTATATTTTTTATCAAATGACATTTATAAGACAAGTTTTTTTTTTATCGAACGTTGTTGCATGATAGTTGTTCTTCATATAAATTCTGTCCCCTAATTAAACTATTAATTTTCTTTCTTTTCTCAACGTTGCTCAATATAAGGAATTTATTAAAATTTAAATTCGCCGTTGCCATAATCTATACCAATTTTATAAGGCTGAAGAGTTTGTTTGGACGCGCTAATCTCAGGAACTACTGGTCCGATTTGAAAAATTCTTTCGGTGTTAGATAGCCCATTTATCTAGGAAGGCTATAGGCTATATATCATCACGCTATGACCAACAGGAGTGGAGCACTGCGTGTAAAACCGGGACAAAGCTAGTATATAATATTCATTAATTGTAAATCCACATCACAATTAATCTTGCCTTTTTTCGTAACACTAAAAGCAATCAATATTAACTATTAAGCTATTGTAACATTTAATCGAATCTAAAGTTGCGTTCTAATAACTTCCCATAACTTAGCAATAACCGTCACATGTTGTTCATCCGGATATCCGGGTCAAACTTTAATAAGCGGATAGCGGATACCGGATAGTGTGAGTGATCACTTACTAAGTTTATCAATTAATATTAGTATTAAACTATATCTTAGATGGTAAACACACACATTCTTAGCACGAACGATTACATATATTTTTATGGTGCGCCTCTTCTTTGTAGTTTCTTAAAACATGTTTTAACGGTGGTTTATTATTTATTATTATAATACCTACTGTTTTTGTGTACACCTTTTATTGATTATAAGTAGTTTAGTAGATTAGTCGTATAGATAATGTATATTAAAATATCCCGAAAGAAAACTTTTAAGCGTAACTTTAATTCTTACGAGACATTATTTATTATCTAGTAGATTCTATGTTTAACATCTGAATATATTCACAACAATTATAGAACCAAAAACCACGTGACGTGTACCCGGGTGTGCCCGGGTCCCGGATCAAACGGGCCGGGTGAAATTAATCGCCAGTTATCCGGTACCTTACCCGGTTTGAGTAATCGTTCTCACGGACCGCTGCTTTTTGTATTTATTACGGCATGTATAGGGAAAATTGAATTTAAAAATATCAATATGGTTTATGAGAGGTATATGGTAGTAATTTCAAAAACTATTAAATGAATGTACTTATTTTGTTATATTGTAGATAAACTTGAAAAGAATATGATAATTTCATATAAAATAATACAGTTTTATTAATAAATTTTATGGATAATAAGAAAGTTTTTTTATACATAAATTTACTTTAAAATGAAATAGGTACTTAATGAATATTGCAAGCCCTATCAATTAAAATGAAAGTTAAGTATTTTTTCTCAGTCAGTTTATATAATATATTATATTTAAGAAAACGCGCTAATTTTTCAAGTGCTGCCTGAATACCCTTTTTAGCCTATAATAACAGCATGAAGCCTTGATGACCTAGGGTTGTCAAATCTATCATTTAAATTTTAATCGTATAATTCACTATCGTACATTTTTTTATCAATATTGTTGTGCTAAATACATATTGGTACCCTAGTTCGTAGTATATAATGATATAGCATATCAAGCCCAAACTTAAATTTACTTTGTGCTGCGTGAAATACACGAAAATGTTTGTATTTTTATCAAAAGTAAAAGCTTGCCGTTTAAAAGTTTTTTTTAAACCGCTCGAAAGTTTTAGCTTTAAATCAAAAGTTATTTATTACATTACATAAAGTTAATCATAAAACAAAAACTTATAAAAGTTTAAATCTGTAAAGTTTAAGAATTAACGTTTGGCAACCCTATTCCTTCCCACACTAATTAAGTAATGAAAACGTTAAACTTCTTCTGTATCAAATTTTCGGGATATTTACCTGTGCGAGATTCTGTTATAATTTATAAATATTATTACAACATAAAAGTGGTATAAAAATAACAAGAATTATAATTAAAAAAAAAAACAATAAAAATCAATAAACTCCGCTCCTTGATGATATATAGCCTTCCTCGAAGGGCTATCTAACACCGAAAGAATTTTTCAAATCGGACCAGTAGTTCCTGAGATTAGCGCGTTCAAACAAACAAACTGTACAGCTTTATAATATTAGTATAGATTTGTTCCCATATTTTTCATACTATGCAAGTACTATAATAACTTTTATAGTGCCTACTGCCAACTGGCACTTGGCAACCTTTTATAATTTTGGTCTAAAGTACCGCTCAGCTTGTAATAACGTTAACTCGCATGCAGTTAACTGCTGATTACCTTAATTAGCTTTTGTTTTGAACATAAAAATAACCTTTATTTCTGTATATACATAGTTTCAATTTTAAAAGCAATACATTTCAATAAATGATTCAATTTTAAAGCATTACGATTGCAGCGAACATAAAAGGGTTCATTACTCTGAGTAGCAAAGTTATGAAACGCTATCGATTGCGAATGCTTATTGATATTACATGTTCTAGCTAGATTTATAGGGTTTATTATGAACTAGCAAACTGCCCTGACTTTGCCCATGGTACATATTTATCTATAGCACATATCCAAGTGAAATCATTTCGGTTAAATTTTCTGATATAAGCTTAAAACAAACAACTTTCTATTAGATAATTATATCGATTATATAATACTAGCTGCGCCCCGCGGTTTTACCCGCAGTGGTCATGTTGGTCTTAGCGTGATGATATAAAGCCTTCCTCGATAACTCTATCTAACATCGGAATAATTTTTCAAATCGGACCAGTAGTTCTTGAGATTAGCTCGTTCAAACAGACAAACAAACAAACTCTTCCGATTATATAATATCAAAATCTTTCACCATACTCTAAATAATTGATTAAAAACATCAACAAAATCAAACAAAACAAAAATACAATTATAAAATTACCTATTTTGTTTATTCTTACTTCGCTATTTCTCTCGACTCACCGCAAATGTTTTGCGACAGCCGCTCTTATAACGCCCGCCACGCTCCAAGATCAAAACATAATCTTAGATTTAAATCTGTAATCTTCTAATCCTAGATAGAACGCTAGAAATGGGCAGTTTTGTCGTAAGGCTGTAGAGGCCGACAATAACTTTAATGCGACTGCGTAAACGGGCGTTCAAACGCCGCGTTTAATTATTTCTACGAGCAATGGGGAACTGCGGCATACCGTATACTAATCTTTACTCTTATTAGATGAACAAAGAAATGGCTGGTGTTATTGCGCTTAGCTGCAGATGCTGGGATTAAGAGCCATGAAATACATATGGCGTACTGTAGGAAACGGTACAGAAAAGCTTATAAGCAACGTATAAAATATATCTGGTATGGTAGGGGTGGAAAAAGTATATGAGAGTACTTAAAATAAGTATTTAATTTAATTAGTTTGCAATATTTTTACTCCTAAAAATAATCAAATACATATATTCAAAACATATCTACTTTCAGTCTTGGTAATATTTTGTAAATTTCAGAAGTCGTCAAATTAAAATGAACAAAAGTAATGAAATATCTTCAGATCTAAGTATACTTTTGAAAAAATTAAATAGAACTACTAAATACTACTAAATACTAATTAAACATTTTTTGTCACAAACCTTTAAGCGTATGACGTCCTCAAAAACGCTCGTTCACACGATATAGGCCAAAGTATATGGGAGATTAAGATAATACGTTTATCTCTATTGACCCCCTTTATATCGGGTCGATCTTTCCTATTTTTTGCTATTACCGTTTTAGATAAGCGCTGCCATGTAATAACGTTTATTTCAATCCCCTTGTGGAGAATAAAAGGGCTCAAGAATCTGCTTTTCCTGGTATGGAAGTCGGCTAAAAATATTCGGACTTTCTTTTTTTTTGGTGTGACGTCAGGGTTTTTTTTCAACTATGGCAATGAGCAACATATAAAATTTCTAAAATCATAATTTAAGAAGTAAAATATTTCGAAAATTACAATTTAAGAAATAAAATAAAAAAGCAATAATAACCATAGAAAAATATGTGCAAATTATTTATTTATTTAAATATATAACATTGCATAAAATCCTTTATTTAATTCTGATAATATAAATATACAAAAATTTTATAGGAAATACCTTAACATGGGAAATACGCATACCAAACACATACAATATTATTATTGCACATGATTATTATCTACCAATGTCAAAGATGACAAAGATTGACGAACTGTTTCTATCATTCATAAAATGTTTCTATCGCGATTACTTCCATATAAATGCTCGCAGTCCGTCTCTTTCTAACACTTGTTTAAAAAGTAAATACCTAGACCTAGCACATTTTGGCGCCATGTCGTAGAAGCGGGAAGAATATTTATTTTTCTTTTTTCAAATTTCATCAATGCCGCCATATAATGCCGCCTATTTTGTGGAAAGTTCAAATATAGAACGTTTTCGTTTAGTTTTGAAGACTTTTTGTTAAGAAATAGTTTATCGTAAAATTAAAATTATGTTTTATTGTTTGCCAATGTTCTTTTTGTGATAAAATTATTAGTGTTCTTTATATTTATGTTGCGCTTCCATGAATTTACTAAGGTAATAAATTGAAATTATTAACTTTATTACATCAACTTTTTCAAGATAGTTTTTCACAAAAAGCCGCTATAATTATAAGTGTTATAATTAAGTTATAATAATGGTTCTCTAATAGAATATGAACCATATTATCATAAAATGTGCATTTGCTAGTGCATAATATTAAGTATCATAGTGTGTATTTCAAGCACAATGTCGTATTATTTAAAAAAAATGGAAAGAGTTCGAACATACGTAGTGTAGAAGATAAATTATTTTAATCCAATTTTCCATCTCATTTTGACCAATATTCTACTAAGTATATATTTTGTTAGTTAAATTATGATTTTACCAATTTAACCATTTGATTGTATAATTTACAAACAATATAATAAAGAAGCAATCTATTCCCTATTTAAATTACATTGTTTCAATGTTATGTAAGTTTGTCCGTCTATTAATCAAGTGAGATTAGCATTTAACGCTTGACTGATTTAACAAGGGTGCACTGGTTACATTGATTAATTTATGAATAGCTGAAAGCTAAATTTTCAATGCAATGTAACAGATTTTTTTAAGGAAACACGAAATTCAAAAATAAAAATAAATTAAAATCTAAAATAAAAATTCATTCATTCATTCAAAATTAATTCATTTATTCATTTAAAATACTATAATTTACTTATGATGTCGTATGGTATTTTATACAAACAATAAATTTTAATATATTTTTCTATTTCGAATTATAATGTACACAGATAAAGGCGATATTTGTGTTAATTTGATATTAACGTTACAAATATATTTTGTTTACTTCAATAAATAATTAAATGTAACACACTATTTTCCACCAATATTTTATACTAACACATAATTTCAGAATTGTTCACTGTATATATTTTTCAAACGCAACTCAGCCAAAATACATCATCTGACATGCATTGTAATATGAACACAACGTAGGATGTAAACAACTTTAAAATACACACATACATATATTTTAACAGTATAGATTTCGTATTTTATAGCTATAAATGCATTCCTTTTACACATGAACATGAGAACTTTACAGTTTTCATTCATCAATATTTTGTAGAAGCTTCTTGAACAATGAAAAATAGATTTGAAAACAACATGCCAATCCATTCCAATCCATCTACTAGGTATGTAGATATTATATAATCTACTAATATTATAAATGCGGAAGTTTTTGTGTATGTTTATTACTCTTTCATTAAAAAACTACCGATTTGGAAGAAACTTTAAAGTAATATCACAGTATTACAATATAGATATTGTAATACTGCACTGTGGTAATATCGTATCCTATCCTACTGATATTATAAATGCGAAAGTTTGTGAGGATGAATGTATGTGTATGTGTATGTATGTATGTTTGTTATTCTTTCACGCAAATACTACTGAACCGGTTACATTGAACATTTGAACTATGACATTTTTCTTTGAAATCGCTGGAAAAGCCGCGGGCTGAAAGCTGGTAGGTTACACATCCGAAACCGATACCGCGCGGCACAGCTAGTATTTAATTATTAATACTAGGATGACAGCCTTAAGACAAATCAATCTCAACATGTAATGTAATATCTGTCTGTAGCCATTCATCAGGCGCTTGAACACGCTGACGTTTACAAGGGTGCACTAACATTGATTTATTGCGGTTTAAAGCCATTTTAAAAGCAAGATTTTTAAGATAAATTGCTTAATATTCTCGCTTTCTTTTTGATTGCGGCCTAGCTCACGTGTATATTTTACCTTCTGCGCAATTTTTTTATTGTTTCGTCTATCTTTTAATATTTTTTTTTCCGAGTACAGGAGCCCATTTCCTTTTCATAGGTTCTATCTATTAAGGTTTAAAGTTATTAAATCATAAATACTGCAAAAATAACAAATATTAACGATTCTTCGTTTGGTCTTTGCTCATAAAAAATTATGTATAAGTACCTAGGTACTTTTATTTAATTCCATATTAGTTGTAGCTTTTATTTGTCAACTAGATTTCCGCCCGCGGCTTCGCCCGCGTTTTCAAAGGAAAACCCGCATAGTTCCCGTTCCCGTAGGATTTCCTATGTGTTAATCCAAGTTACCCTCTATACAGTGGTGGACGTTTAATTAGAAACTCGTAACACGATGAAGTAGTCATCAAATTCATTTAACATTTACGTATTAACGTATTAAAGATTAAGTATTATTTCGTATGTAATAGAACACCCGTTTATCTAGTTTTATAAGACAATGCTTAATTTTAATCAAACATTAGCTTAAATTAATAAAATTAAACAACTTTAAGTGAAACCTGATTTCCGAGTATTTTCAGTCTGGACAACAAATTAGAAACAGCATGCTTCGCGTGATCCAAAGTCAAAACCTGTTGAAATGCCGCCAATATTCTTTCTTCTACAAATATTTTCACCGTTTTTTAAACATTCTATCTAAAAGTTTCTGAAAATTAATTTGCTTTACAGTATAAATGGTTAAAAGTATGATTTGTGACCAATCAACAAGGAAAATAATTTTAAGTTTACATTTTGACAAAAACTAGAGTTACTGGAAAATTGCAAATCATTTAGAGTGTTCGATAAAAATATATTCAATGCTATAGTTTATTTAAAAGAGCATGGTACTTCCGATCAAGTGCCTAGAAAAGCTCTATCATGAAAAACCACTGCACGCGAGGATAGGCAAATGATTCTTTTGGCAAAGATGGATCCATTTAAAAGTTCAAATTCTATTATAAAATTAGTTTTTTTCCGAAGATGAACTTCGCAATGTGTCGATGAGATCGGTTCGCAGGCGGTAATTTGAGGCAAAATTTTTTGGAGAGACGCCAGGAAGGTACAGCTTCTTACAAGGAAGGGACCAACGTGTTTCATTTACTTAGAAATAATGCTAGTGGACAGTACGCCAGTGAAAAAGTTTTATTTTGGGATGAAACTAAAATTAATTTAATCAATTTTGATGGCAAAGGATACACGCGTCGTTAAGTTAACCAGGCCTTAGATAATAAATAAACAGTTAAGCATGGCGGAGGAAACGGATTATAGTATGGGCATGTATGGGGTTGTTTTTAGACTGTTATTATCTTTATAGACAACAACGGCTTTACAACGTCGTGCCTTAGATTGTATGAGATTTTAACACGTTTGCAAAAACATATTTTCTAATAGAATTGGAACCTTTAAATGGTGGATCCATCCATCTTTGAGAAAATAATTATTTGCTTATGCTCGCGAGCAGTGGTTTTTCATGGTCGAGCTTTTTTAGGCACTTAATCAGAAGTACCATGCTCTTTTAAATAAACTGTAGCATTGAATATATTTTTATCAAACACTCTAAATGATTTTATTCTTTCCTGTAACTCCAGTTTTTGTCAAAATGTAAACTTAAAATTATTTTTCTTGTTGATGGGTCACAATTGTTACTTTTACCCATTTATACTGCAAATCAAATTAATTTTCAGAAACTTTTATACGGAATGTTTAAAAAACGGTGCAAATATTTGTAGAAGAAAAAAATATTGTCGGCATTTCAACAGGTTTTGACTTTGGAACACTCGAAGCATGCTGTTTCTAATTTGTTGTCCAGACTGAAAATGCTTGGAAATCAGGTTTCACTTAAAGTTGTTTAATTTTATTAATTTAAGCTAATGTTTGATTAAAAATAAGCAATTTATTATAAAACTAGATTAACGGGTGTTCTATTACATATGAAATAATGCTTAATCACTAATACGTTAATACACAAAAGTAAATAAATTTGATGACTACTTCATCCTGTTACGTGTTTCTAATTAAACGTCCACCACTGTATGTGTGCTAAATTTCATTGTAATCGGTTCAGTAGTTTTTACGTGAAAGAGTAACAAACATCCAAACATCCATACATCCATACATCCATACAAACTTTCGCCTTTATAATAGTATTAAGATTAAGATATTAAGATAAAATAAACGAAATCAATCAATCTCTTCAATTTCACAAGTCACCTAGCCTATAAAAATATATCACAGTAGGTGTGGTTATAAAAAATTCTCTTTCGAGCGTGGATTTAAAATTCAGTCAGTGGCCGCGGCGTGTTGAACGCGTTTCATCACCACTTAGCTGATTGAACCTATACTGTATACACTATTTTAGGGAATTTCGAAGAATATTCACAATTTTTTAGAATGAAAATATTCATTTGAAAACAGAATAAAGTATTGTGAATCCCTATTCTTTAGTATGGAAAATATTAACTGATTCATAACATAAATAAAGTCCTGCATTGTAATGGGTTTTAGATATTGATTTTTTTTAAGTAGACCGGTGTTTTTAAAGCTAGACAGTATAATCACAGATAACATATAATAATAATATTATATTATTGTAAACTAAGTGACAGTTTATTAAGTTTCAACACTAGAACTACCAATCGAAATTCCATATAGACACAAAATATTTTCTTATAAGTCCTACGTCGCGGGTTTGATTAAATTTTTGGTATGTCGCTCAATCATACCAAAAATTATCTACATACAATTTTAATTTCAAATATCACAAAGGTATTTAATAAACTTTGAATTAATATTAAGTCCAGTCAATCAAAAATAACAATAAAGCAAAATTTCCAACAATCTAAAGGCCTATTTAATAAAAATTAGGGTGTGAAATACGCACGACAGTATTTCTTCATTATTTGATGGAAGTACGAATCTCAATTAGAGGGCTGTCGCTCTCCCGTCACTCCCAACGCCTCGCTTCGACGTTGAGATTTATGTAGGCTTGTTATCAACGAACGTACTGACTGCTTAACGGAATTTAAACGAGTTTTATTTTTAATTTCAATTAAGTGTCTCATTTCTAATTGTAAAATACTTGCGTAAAATAAACAAGAAAATACTTTGTGTGCGAAAAGGATAATCTAAATGTTAATTAAAATAGAACAAACCGAATCTATCCCTACAAAGTGTCGTATGAATTAATTTTGTATCATACGTTAATGGAGATTTTTGGTTATTTAATAAGTTTTAGTATATCTACTTTTCATTGCATTATCCCTACGTCGCATTTTCGGAAATACATACAATATTTCATTATTTCCAAAGTAAGCTACGTTCAAAATGTCTAAACTAAAACGCCCGTATGTAAACAGCCTTATACGTGATTGATTGTACCTCGCACAGTATCAGTCTGGAAGTAGGAACTTTCCGCACACGATATTAAACTTCGGAATGTCTAATTACAAGTTTAACTTTGTCGTTACATTCCTTTGACGAAAGCTTTCGGTATCGATTTGGAATCAAATGAGCTGTTAGATCTCAATGTTGGGTATTTCCAACATTGCGTGAACTAATTCCAAGAATATTATTGAAATACTTCGATAGTTATATTATAAATGCGAAAGTTTGTCCGACTGTTATAGTTAACGTTCGAAAGACCGCTTTGGTGATTATAAAATAATATACCAAAAACTTTTTGGGTATGACCAATATGTAGCAAAAAGAAAACGAAAAAGAAAACATTTATTATCGAATTCAAAACATACTCCAATACGTTTTAATCTGTACAAATAATAAATTGTACTCAAATTGTATATCGGCACCGCTTACTTATTTAATTCATATAAATTTGACAAGCTTTTCGCCCGCAGCTTCACCCGCGTATTCAAAGAAAGACCCGATTTTTGGGATAAAAATATCCTATCAGGATATTGAAGTTACCCTCTATTTGTGAGCCAAATTTCATGAAAATCGGTTCTGCAGGTTTTGCGTGAAGGAGTAACAAACAAACAAATTTTCGTATTTATAATATTAGTAGTATATGATTAAATTCCGATTATAATCCCGCATTACAAACTTACGAATAACTTATACAGACTAGTTTACATTCAAACTATACACGCAATCAGACCAGTAATCGATCTGCTGGTGAAGCAACTTGGTTTGCGGTCAGTCTAGTGATGGGTAACATATTGGATTTCTACTAAGATTGTCGTGTAGGTACAACTTAACACCGATAACCACAATGGACAGTCATTAAGAAATTAGAAGAGCTATTGAATCGTTTAAAATACAGTAAAATTACCATCGTTTTCGAAAGCAGTTTATACAGAGAAGAGGCGGCAAGAACCTTACCTTTAACCTTTTGTCAACGTAACATTTTACAAATTTTAAAATAATCTGGTTTCCATTGTTGCAGATGAAGAGCTGGTGTTCAGAGACAGGTGGGGCGGGCTGACGCTGTTCAACGTGAAGAACTTCACCACCAAGCTGCTTATGAACAACTCCACTTTTGTGAGTATGCGTTATTGCATTGTTAGATCTGTAAGCCAGGACATCTAAATGCACTGTAATAAATTATTGGTGTTAGGGAACATTTAAAAACCTTTTAAATCAATCAGTAAAATCTGAACTGACTTCATGCCATCATTTGAGGTATTTTAATTTGTATAAGTCCATCACTTATAAACTGAACCTAGACTTCACTACTTAGACCCAAAGTAAATAACATCAATACGACCATAACGACATATGGCTTACAAACATACCATCTTCAAGTAGCCATATCATGTCAGATGTTATTCAAATGAAAACACTTGAGAAGTACACACTGTACACACTTTTACACTAAAAAAAATAATCAAAATCAGCTTGAAATAAAGCTATGAAATAGACTCACATTCACAAAGTCGAATTGTTCTTTAGAAATCAGTTTAAAATAGCATCCACTAGACATCGAGATAGAATGTACTACGTACTAGAGAGGCGATCGCTACTACACTCTCTTTAACACGAGCTAGAGGTAAGAATCACAAGTCTCTTTAGTCTGTGTCGGACTGTGCCCCCCGCTTGCCGCGTCAACACGTGTTATTGCTCTGTTCAAAATGCCTTCGTGTTTGCTTAGATATTGTTTTAACAGTTCCCATAATACAAACAAAGCCCGAGGAGTGACTTTTCACCAGTAAGTTTCCTTATTATGAGTAAGTCATGCATTTTACTAATATTGTTATCATTTTGCGAAAAATCACCACGCGTTCTGCGTTTCGCGCCATTTTTCATAGACTAACAGCACAGACGTGACACTATCGATGAGTCTGTTAAAAAAATGTAACTGGATTTTTTTAACTATGTATATACAATATCTACTAGGAAAGATTACCGTGGTGTAGTACCTAAATATTTATACTTTTACCCGACTACGCAAAGTAAAACGGTAGGTTATATTAAGTAATATTTATTTATTTACCTATTTTTATTTATTAAAAAAAGGTTAATCAACAGTTGTTCCAATAGGATTTATAAATTATTATGCACAACAATTACAAATAAACACAAAATTCACAGAAACTAATACAGTAAAAGTTCCTTAATCGCGCTTCCTTTATTCGTGTTTTCACTATTCGCGGATTAAAAAAATGCGACCCAATTTCTATATTCACGACTAAAAATTTTTTTTATTCGCGGATTTAATAAGTACATACATAATAATAAAATTATTCCAATAGGTATCTTACCCAATATCCTTGTCAAATGGACTAATAAGAAAGTAAAATAGATCTTATTACAAGTTTGCCTAAAGTACATAATATTATGTTCTTAAATGATATCGCCGAGGCCTTTGACACAAGCCGCCTTTGTCGCAAGCCACCTCTGCGGCGATTGATGTTTTTGAGAATGTAAATAAACAGAATGGAAGCAACCTTATAACTCAATAAATAAAGTATGTATATTTTTAAAATGTAGTTCCGTTTATAGTAAAGTTACAAAAATTGTGATCGAGTAAGGGGGCGTCCATAAATTACGTGAGGTGTTTTTTAAAATTTTCTGCACCTCCCTCCCCCCCCTGGTGAGATGTCGTGAGAATTTATTCAACCCCTCCCCCATCCTCGAATCTCACGTGAGATTTTTCAAAATGTGAGTTTCTTATACGTAAACGCCATCAACATTGAATCATCGTATCCATTTAATTAGGGCTATTATAAACCAATACTCCAAAATTCGATTACATCATGAAGCAAAAACTGATAAAACTATTGATTACTACACAAAACGACAAAAGCTTACTAAATTGATACTATTTAAAGGAAATTAAAATACATAGTTTAATATAAAATCCTCGTTTTATTAATTCCCTAGTATCAGTACCACCAGATAGTACCAAGTAAACAGATTGCACAATGTGTCGCATCTGCACGCATTGCTTAATCTTTGAACTTGAAGCCACGCCCCGCTCGTTCCACACGTACCCCACCACATCGGCCGCGCGCAATGTTTTTGTTTGGAATAACCCCTCTAGTAGTACATATATCTCGATGCCACTAGACGACATAATACTGAACCTTCCGCGAACTTCCCTCACAAGTTTCGCGACTTATTCATGCTGTCATTCGCTACGGAACCCTGAAAGGGATCCCTTCGAGCAACTATCAATAGCGTTACATATCTCAATGCCATAAGGCGAAAGGATATTAAGGTACGATAAAGATCTCCAATATATATCGACGCCATTCGTAATACGTTTGATATTCAGGCAGCGTAGGGGAAGTTTTATAACGTAAAAACTAGCTTAATAACGCGAAATGTGAAAGGGGATTTTTATTAAAATCTTTCTACTGTTATGTAAAGGAATGGTGGAATGAATTGCCTTGTATTTGAATCACATGTAAACTGAAGGACACAATATGAAGCTCAGAAGAAATGGTTTGGATTAAGTAGGTATTATCCGGTTACAAGCTGAAATTACGTGCCAATAAAATCAATACGTAGAAGAAGTAAGGATGATTGTGTATTGAATGTACATACATACATATTCATTGTGTTCATCACACAATATAATTCACCACAGAATCATAATGACCATCATTCAAATATAGCCTACATAGAACTATAATTACAGTGTTCATTATACCTACTAACCTTATCAAAACCTCCTAAAGAAATAAATCCACATATATTAATTATTAATGATATAAAAACTTCACCTTACCGTGAATAGGCGCTTTAACAAGTGACACACGACTAAAGCAAGACATGCATCACGCGACGAATTACAACCGACGTGTCGCAGATTGAGGTCTGCCCTAATCACGCCAGAGTAGAGATGACCTCATTAAGATTGAACACCGTTATCAATAAAACTATTTGTGCTGATGTCTGGAAGTTTTTCACAGGTCGTTCGTATTAAGTTACAGAATGTGTTAAATCTTTTGTTTATTTCTTGTGATTGTTCAAAAAGTCACGGGCAATAGCTAGTTAATTAAATAACATGGTAGAAGATTAAACAGTAATGTAATAGAACAGAATTACTCCCTCCTTGAAGAATAATTTAAAATCTACTTCTATGCAATCTACACATATCGAAAATATAAAACACACATCCAAAGGATGGATGCTTTTAAACAACCAAGCCAGAACTACTTTTGATCAGATTATCGATGAAACAGAGATAAATTTTACTACAGTCAAGAAAAGCGTAAAAACACTCAAGTACTATCCAGAAACCACACAAGAAACCTTCGACTGAAAACGGAATATTTATCCCGTTATAATAAGAAATAGTTTTAAAACATTCCAACAAGCACTGACCTTGTACAAAATGTAAATACAAGAAAAATATATCTGTTAAGTCTAGATTAAAGTCCAGCTAAAGCAATCTATTTGAACAGTTTTGTTTCAACAGCTTTACTTCCCGTTGAAATAAATTGTTCATTCTCAGCGAAAAAGTACAAAAAATTAAAACAATCTGTTCACGGAGGGCGGGGTTTTGCATCAGCGCGCTGTGAGGATGACCACACGGAATGAATATTCCGGTTTTTTGTATTTTTTTTTCGTTTGTAAATGCTGAATTGGGGAGTTCATGATATTGGAAGAGTTTATTGGCATGAAAACGTTCGCATACAATACAAATTGTGATTACAAAACATATAACAAACATGAAAAAGTTTAGCTTTAATGAAAAATGTCTCCTACATTAACCCTGAAAAACTTTATTATTTGTTTATTTAATTTCCAAACGAACAGGCGAGTAAATTTCTGGAAGCTCGTCGCCGCCCATGAACGTTCGCATTGTCGGGGACATTACGAACGTCATCTAAATATGTTTTAAGTGGTGAAGGCAAATAAATGAACTTATTATTTTATTTATATGATTTAATGAGCGTTACTCCTACGTACTGTATAGTATTACCACGTCGTTTTTATACCAAATTTTTAATTTACTTTTGCAAACAAGAAATATTTCATATTATTTTGTATATTGATGTTTGAAACATAAATTTCAAGCAAGCAGTGCTTGCGCTACTTCAAAAATGTCTCTTCCAAAGCCAATAACTCAATTCCCAAGACGTTTTAATAATGCTCAAATGATGGTCACCCGCGTGGCAGCTGACAGCATATTGGCTATTTATCTGGATGTAGCCTGCAGCCATATCTAGCTTATTGTGGAAACGAATGCTTTTGAAGGAAACTCGCATTCATTCTTATTGATGGTAGAGATAAAACTTTTTCAGCGGGTGACTGAAATTTTTCATCAAGTTACTTGTGTTTGCGCGTCTTAGTTTGAAAAGTTATGGTTTTGGCAAATGTGGGTTGCTTTAGTAAAATATTGTTATTGATGGTTTGCCTGGACTAGTTTTGTTTATATTTTCAGCTTTGTAATTTTGATCTATTATGTGTTTAATACGCACTTGTCCAAGCGAAAATTTGGCTGATAAAAAGATTGTAGTTTGAATTATGATTTGATTTTTATTCTACCTTAATATTACGGTCACTTTAGCAAATAATATTTATTGCATTATATCTTGCATTGTATCGAAAATGTTGGTTTTAACCTTGTTTACCCTAACATCATATATTAAACAATTTAACCAAAACACCAAACAATTTTCCGTTATCCTTTGAGTTGAATTATCTAGTAATTATTTTATCAAGCGATTTGAAAAAAAGTAGTGCTTTCGACTACTATACTATTCGACTTTATTTTTATTCAGTAGTTACTCTCAACTGGATGAACCGATTTTGATGATTATTTTTTTTATTTGAAAGCTGGTGCCTCCCGTGTGGCCTATTTAAACTAGTTTTGACAATTTGGAGAGGTTCGTTTTTTGTTATAAATAATTATGTTATATTATGCACCAACAAAATTTACCAAATCCTTATACCAAGCCATTATAATCATGAACATTTAAAATTATAATATATGTACAGTCGTATGTACATGAGTTGGTATGCAAAACACGTAGCCGTAAGCCGATTTCAGGATGGCAGTCACATCCCACGTCAATGATATTTGAGAGGAAATCTTTTGTATTCGTTCCATGTTGATTTATTGGAATCTGCTACTTTATCAGATGAAAGGGAATTTTGTTATGAACATATTGACGAATTTGTACTTTAAGTACGAGCATTTTGTTGTATGTGTAATGTGTATTTGTATGTTGTTCGCGGGCTTTTTATTTATTGTATTCTTTGAACACAGAGGAGGTTGTTCTGGTGTCAAAAAGCCTGTATTCAACGCTTTTGTTATAATAGAATTTTACATCTTAAGACAAATATTTTTTAAAGGAACTATTGAGCTTTTAAGATATCTAATATTAATATCAAAAATATAGATCTGCAGATTAAAATCATCTATGGTCCATTGCTATGGGCCTGTAAACCCCAAACTATTTTTTGAAATTGACACGATATCATCAATAATTCTTATTAATCTGTAATTTTTGCAGAATCTATTAAAACGTCTGTATTAATAGCATAGACCGCCTCTTTGGTACAGTGGTTGACGTGTGAGCGTAGAACCGACGTTTCCTGGGTTCGATTCCCGACACAGAAGGCTGTTCACCTACTTGTCCCTAAAGAAAATCGATCAGTGAAACAGATGAATAATAATGTATCTGCCCCTTACCCCACTAGGTTACATGGGGCTTCACTTATTAATAGCAAAGATAGACTGATCTAATAAACGTATTCCAGAGGGAGCTAAACGCAGTGGACTTCAAGGTGTCAGCTGACCTGAAGTTCGTGCTGCTAATATCCGACGTGAGGCCGGGCTGGAGGCATGCGAGACTAGCTAGATATCATGTGTACGATGTGATTACAAGGTAATATCTGTTAATCATTTGTTTGTCTGTTTATTATTTAAGTAAGAAAAAATAATTCAAATATGATTGACGATGATGATGAACAAAATTTTGATAAGTAATAATCATCTTTGCATTTAACTATGATAATTATTATGATTAACACGCAAGTGTATTGGAAAGTTTGTTTTATATTCTCTAAACTGAAATAATAATTTCACACCAGAATTACCATACAATCTATCTATGGTCTACACTGTATACCTATAAAAGAAGTATAATATAGTGTGTACTCAATTATTTATATTTAAAATACGCAGTATAAACCCAAATTAAGTCTGTCTAATTAAGTCTGATTGATGAATTCTTTTTTGTAAATTTAAAAGCATCAGCACTGACGCACAGCTTTATCTTTAAGGATTAGGTACCTTTCGTACAACAGAAATATTGTTTACAATTATTTAAATGCTTCGTTAATGTTTTCATAACACCATGATTCCAAAAATTCCTATGAATCACATTGTCTAAACATTGTAATGAACGCTAGTCCTGTCTTTACATCTATCATTGAGTTACTATGTACTACGTACGTAGTAAGTACGTAGTTCATAGTAACTCAATGATATCTATACAATTAATTTATATCCCTATTAGACAAGTAAAATTATAATTATAGTTATGTAGTAAGTTTGCTGTAGCTCTATTCGCGACATAAAAATCTGTTAATTTTTTTGCTTAGTCCTTCCACGATCTTAATCACAAATCCGCCATTGTATAAAAAATCTGTTTCCATAACAAATAATTTAATTTTCAGAAATCGTATCCCCGTATCCCCTATAGAGGACGACAGGTCAGCCCCGCTCCTGCAGTACGCGGAGTGGGCCCCGGTGGGCTCCGGTCTCGTGTTCGTGCACGATAACGATATATATTATAAGCCGAAAGTGCTGAAGGCTTTAGTTTGCAGGATTACTAGTAATGGTAAGTTGGTAGTTGTTTTTTCTATTTCACAAAATTTAAGACATTCTTAAATGTACGTATGTAATGTAACTAAAGCCTTATTAACAGAATGTTTCTACGCACGTCATGCGCACGCTTCCGTCAGTTGACCATACATTTTGTTCTGTTGTTGACGATTGCAAGACGAATGCTTGCATCTTACGTATAAACTATAAACAATCAAAAGTTTGACTACGCCACGGCAACGTCGCCCTAGCCGCTCTCACGCGTTTATCACGCGGCCGGCGGCAACGTCGCGTCAGCCGCTCTCATGCGTTTGTAGTAGTGAAGAGCGGCAATGTCTCGTTAGCCGCTCTTGCTTTCGTCGTGAGGAGCGGCAACGTTGCATTAACTGCTCATCATGCGTTTGTCGTAAAGTGCGGCAACGTCGCGTTAACTGCTCTCACGCGTTCATCGTGCGGCAACGTCGCCACTCGTCATGCGCTTGCACTTGTCGTCATGAGCGGCAACGTCGCGTCAGCCGCTCAACATGCGTTCTGATAGGCGCAATATATTGCTAGATGCGTGATGTTAGGGATGTAAACATACAGTTGAAGAAAAAATGTAATGAAAATTGTTATGTCATTTTTTGTTTATTTTATATGTAATCAGCGTATTGTACTTAAAACTGTAAACTTAAAAATTAAACCAGTTGTGTGTGATCTAAATTTATACATATATCGAATATAATAATTTCCTCTACATTCATAAAATTTCACATCAATGCATGTATATAATAAATAAAACTATCTCTAATAATAAACATATAATTTGACGTACATCTAGGTACTCAAAATTAGCACTCAGCACTCCAATTTGAGAATCCAAGAAAACTACCAAAGCGCCATTTTCCTAATATTACGACTGCAATAACATTTATAGGGCATTTAAACCCGACCCACGTCTCAATCTAACCCTTCACCCTGTCGATAAGCCTTATTCAAATGGAGCCTTTTTATTTCACTTTCTTACGTGCCAGCTTTATATATAACTATACTATATTCTGATCCGACTTTTGTTGGTGTGATCGATCTTAGAAGACGAAATAATGTCGTCCTATTTACTTGTGGGGAGGTCTTTATGTATTTCGTTCAGTTCAGGATTACTCCAAATTAATGTTATTTAATCGAAATTAATTGAAAGAATGAACAGGGCATATGTTTCAACACACACAAGTTGACAACTATTTTATTAACTTTTATGTATTACTACCTTCTGTACCATACCATAAGAATTCTTATTTATTGCATAATATTGTTCCTTTTAATTTCTTCGTACCTTGCATACCGTATAGATTTTTTAAAGTAGTTTATATCTCAATATAAAGAAAATATCTGCTCTTTTTTGTCTGTATTGATCGTGCAAACCCTTCATTTATATACACTGACTCCATATAACATGGACTGTATAATTTTAACTATTGTTTTGATGGAACGTCCAGTGTCCCCCAAGTTGACGTAAACATAGGACGATTAAAGTAATGGCCACAATCAAGTAAATCGTTTCGGAGGATTGCTTGGATTATACACATCCATAGTATACACATATGCGTATAAAATTATGTATGAATGTTGGGATGCCATACATATGTAATAAACATATTTATTCTGAATAGGGGTATGAAATTTTTTTAAGAAATAAAAGTAATAGACTAAAGATTCAGTAAAATTTGAAAAAGTTTTGTAGAACCTTTACATTTATTTTATTATTCTTTAACCTTTACCTTTTTATATTTGCAGTCCGTTAACCTCTTTAATGTAAGTACATTGGAGAGGTTAACGTATATTTTTTATACCATCTGCTCGCCCCGGCTTCGCCGGGATAGATTTTTTTAAGATTTTTAACAGATTTTTTTGTTCCTAACCTAACCTAACAAAACGAAAATTATTCACATTCGTTCAGTCTTTTTCGAAGTATAAGTTAACTATAGTGTTAATTAACACGACTATCTTTTCTGAGAAGTACCTAAATAGTATATTGCATAATTTGAATAATTAAGGTATTCCAAAGTTAAGTACAACAAACAACAAAAAACATCAAATTCACTTATCCTAGGGGTCCCCGGCGTAATTTTCAACGGGGTACCTGACTTTCTCTACGAGACCGAAGTCCTCCGTCTCGACCGTGCGCTCTGGTTCAGTGCTGACGGCCAGAGCCTCATGTATGTGACGTACAACGACTCGTTAGTGCCCGAGTACAAGTACCCGTGGTACGGGTTCGACCAGCCCGAGCCACCGCCCTACCCGGTTATACGCACTTTGAGATATCCACAGGTAGGTTGGATACTAATATTATAATTAAGATTTTTCATTTTATCTTAAGGAATACAGGTAGATTAAGCATTTATTACACAGGTATTAATATAATCCTATATTGTGGTTCAGTTATTATGTGAAGTAAAACATTTTTTGTGCAACTTGACGTCTTTTTAGAACATATAAATTGTAAATATATAGATATATATATTTGCCATAAAATACATTATAGCTATTTAATCGCAAATTGATAATAGCTATAAATCAATTTGAGTTAATGTATAGTGTACATATAACTAAACGACGAGACGAGAGAACTAGAATATTGGAACTAAATAACTACTATTAGCAAATAGACATTTTGCATCTTTCATAGTGAAATGAACATTAAGACAGGATTTCAAAAGAAGAAATATATTTATGGTGTAAAGTACAAGAAATGGCTTAGTTTGTTTGGTTAATTTTGTTTTACATCACATTTGTTAGGCCACCTACATAGAAATAGATACATGGATGATGTTGTTATATTTTCAGGTGAACACAAACAATCCAGTTGCAACAGTGTATGTGGTGAGCTTGAAGACACCAAAGTTTCTGTTCCCACATGCTATACAGTTCTCTTCACAAATTGATAAAGGTAAATTTATTGACGACTTTGTATTATTTTATTATATTTGATTATACCAGGGCATGAACATTGTGTTTTGTAGAATTTGGTCATTTTATTAATCCTTCCCTATTATTCCTCCCCATCTTTATTCGACGGTTAGTTATTTAAACTTGTATATTCTGTTCAATTCTCACATAAATTCCCATAAATTTAAATTTTACTTTACCACTACCTATATTAAAATTCTGTAAAGTCGGAACGATGCCATGTCTGAACAATTGGCATATTAAACAATATTTAACCAAAACTTTTTACTTTTTCTTTGTGAATTTAATGAATACAGGGTAGTCATCTTGAAAAAACATTTCAGAAAAAATTTTCTGAAAAGACTTCCAAAAATATCATTACTATTTCAGGCTGGTACGTTCGCTGGTCCAGCTGGATCTCGGAGAAGCAGATCGGCGTGCTGCTGCTGAACCGGCCGCAGAACGTCTCCATCATCAGTATCTGTAGCGCCGTGCATTATAACTGTCAGGATGTAAGTCATTATTTTTTGTGTTTTTTTCGCAGGTGGTATAATAATTTGTGTTTGTCTGAAGAAATCGTTTCTGATGCGGTACAGAAAAATTATAAAAGTTTTATATTTATTAGATTATCTTTAACTATAAATATTCAGATTATCCATTTTAGCACTTTTAACAGAATTTGTTGTAAAAACCCCATTCTATAATTTTTTAAATTGATATGTAGGTAACCTATGACGGTTGTGCAAAAAGATTGTAAAAGATTCCCATTAGTTATATTATCTTATAGATTAAAGATATCCAGATTATACATTTAAGAACTTATAACAGATATATTTCGAAAAATCGCATTTGACAATTATTTTGTTATATAATTTATAGATAATTATTTACCGCGAATTAATTTAATATGCATATTATTTACTATCAATTTCAACAAAAAAAAAATATTTAACCTATCCTGACGGTGATTCGAAAAAATTGTCAAGTACTATTGTTATAATTTCACATGTATCCAGATATACCGCGACGAGACAGACGGCACGCGTTGGTCCGGTCTCGGCTCCGAGCCGTCCGACGAGGAGTGCGGCTGGTGCGGCGGCGGCGCGCTGCTCGGCGGCACCAGCGGCTCCACCGGCACCAGCGGCTCGAGCGGCACCAGCGGCTACAGCGGCACCAGCGGCACCGGCACCGGCGGCACCATCGGCGTGTTCACCACCGCGCCGGTGACGGACCACGGCGGGCTGTGGAGACACGCGGTGCACTTGACGCAAGACACGAGGACCACGCTCACGCAGGGCAGCTTTGAGGTCACGCAGCTGGTTGGGTGGGATGAGAGGAGGCGGTTCTTGTAAGTTTGTTTATTGAAGTTTTTGGTTATCATTTTTTTTGAAGTGAAACTTCTTTATCGGGATTGAAAAAAAATTTAGTGTAACATTTTTTCGTTACGCGTGAAATTTTTCCGTTACGCGCCATCTTTTTCTTATGCGTACCATCCTACCACGCGTGATTCGACGTATTTCTGTAAAGTTGCATATTATAGTAAATTATTTTTTGAAAAATAAGGTCATAAAGAAGTTTCACTTCTTACGTGTGTACACTAGTACACGCACACATTTTTTTTAATTTTATACTATTATAGTGCCTTACGGTCTTACCAAAGCGAATTTTTTAAATTAATTACATTTGACATAACATTACACATTAAATATAAGCGATGAACGAAATAGTCAAATTGTATCAGAATTATACAACACACGTAATAATACAATACCTACAAAAAATAAAAGAAATAGAAGAAGTCAGACACATGAAAAAGGCATTTAATTTAATTACAAATATCATATTATACAGCAATTTTTAATTGGGTACCAGTGCCTTAAAAACTAGATATAATAATAAAATCTTATTCCTGCCTGGTTTCCCAGGTACGTGCTCGGTACAGCAGAAGAGCGCGCAGGCGACCGGCACCTGTACCGCGTGCTGGTGCCGCGCGACGGGTGGCCCGCCGTGCCCGCCTGCCTCACCTGCGGCCCGCCGACACACAACCCGCCCACCGACCCGCCGGTAATACTACACAGTGCACTAGTTGTATACTACATTATACAGAATACAAGTTATACAGTACACTACTGATACAGTACAGTACTGATGCAGTACACTAGTGATACAGTACACGACACAGAACGCAGGTTATAATATAGTACACTATACAGAATGCAAATTCAATAGAACACTAGTGATACAGTACACTATTAATACAGTACACTACATGGAAACACAGAACACAAAATTTACAGTATACGACTGAAACAGTACACTTCACAGAACGCAAATTATACAGTACACTAAACAGTACGAAAATTATATAGAACACTAGTTATACAGTACACTATACAGTAGAACAATTATACAAATTACAGTACAGCACATTGAACGCAAGTTATACAGTGCACTACATAGTACGCAAATTATTCAGTACCTACACTACACAAAACGCAAGTTATTCAGTACACTACATATAACGTAAGATATACTTTACACTCGTTTAACAGTACAGTTGTCTTACAATACACTTATTTGACAGTATACAGTACAATTTTCAATACAATTTGACGAAGGCTGACTTAATAAGCGAGTTGGTAGAATAGAAAACAATAGATCATTATAACCAGCGCCCATTAGCTGCTTCACAATACGCAATATTTTTTTTATATTCTTTGAAAATATTCCTATTTTTGTAAATTAGTAAATTATGTATATTATGTTATATTTATATGAAACATTCCAGGAATACGACAACGTGACGTCATCATTCCCATCATGGCCGACATCGACGGTGTTACCGCACGTGTCAGACGAGAACGACTCGCTGCCAACCGAGTGTCTGTACAATAGAGTCTTGTTCAGCAAGAACTTCTCATATTATGTGCAGGTTAGTTAGAAGAGAATAGAATACTAGAATCTGATTATAGCAGGAAATACTGATTTCAGAAGTACGAAAAAAATATGACTTATTAAGTTTTTAGTAATTATATTTATATATTATTATTTACCACTTCATAATTTGTTACCTGGCTTAAAAACATTCTACATTTTGTGTATAGTTTGCCCATTATAAAGGTTTTTTCACAGGCCATTTTTGGAATTCAGGGTCGAAGCTTTATTCAGACGCCAGACATTAGTAAAATTATTAGACTCCCGTCTGTTTTGACGTTATATTTCAATTAACCTATTAATTAACTAGTACTTGGCTGAAAAAAATACAGCAATATAGTTAATTTTCATTCAAAAAAAAACCACTCAAACACGCATATTTTGTAGTTGTTCGAAATAGTTCCGCGTGATTTTTGTTTTAAAATGCGTGGTATTTTTTATTTTGTTTGTGTCTACTATAAGTGCATAATATTTAAGAATATAATAATACAATTTTAGTAAACAAATGTATATATTTTTTAAACGAAATATTTAAAATTGCTCTAAATACGGCTTCCAAATTAACTCGCGCCACAGTAGTACAATATACATTATTGTAATACTGTGCTCGCGCTCAGCAACGGCCGGTACTACCTACGTCCTACACACATCAACAAAGTTTAGGGATATTTGGTATTGCATCAAATATCCCTAAATCTATGGAGAATTGTTTTAATATTGTACATGGAAGAATTATAGCTTATATTAAGGTCTTTAATAAAAAATATAATCATTTCATGATTTTTTTTTTTTTTATTAGAAATTTTGACAAACTGCATAAAATTTAAGCATAATATAAGCCATTTATTGAATTATCTTAAAAAAAATACGCAGTTTGTAAAAAATGACCAAGAAAAATATTTTTTTTTGTCATTTTTGAATTTTGAAAACTAAGCTTCTAAATGTAAAAATATTTCGTATGTTTACCGAGTATATGTATAGGTGTAACATACTAATATATAACCGAAATTTGAAACCTGACCCTGAAATCTGTCTCCGCTTTGCGTTAAATGCCCCATATATTGTATTAATATACACAAGCAACAGAAAGAGGCCCTAGAACAGATCCCTGTGGAACTCCGTTATTAATTGAGTCGCCACAGGACTGTTAATCAATTAATAACAAAGTTTCGTATATTAATTTGCGTTTGTTAGCTATGAGGTTCTATGTTACATTTTTAATTCCATAGTATTTGCTTTTTCCATAATAAACTGGAATGTTCTACACAGTCAAACGCTTTATACACGTCATACTACCCATTTGGACGCAGTACGTTTGCCAGGTCATACTATCCATTTGGACGCAGTACGTTTGCCAGGTCATACTATCCATTTGGACGCAGTACGTTTGCCAGGTCATACTATCCATTTGGACGCAGTACGTTTGCCAGGTCATACTATCCATTTGGACGCAGTACGTTTGCCAGGTCATACTATCCATTTGGACGCAGTACGTTTGCCAGGTCATACTATCCATTTGGACGCAGTACGTTTGCCAGGTCATACTATCCATTTGGACGCAGTACGTTTGCCAGGTCATACTATCCATTTGGACGCAGTACGTTTGCCAGGTCCTACTATCCGCTTTAACGCAGTACGTTGCCCACAGGAGTGCTTGGGCCCCGGGCCGCCGGCCACGTTCCTGTGCAGCGCGCGGGGCGCGCGGCTCGCGGCGCTGCACGACGGCGCGGCGCTGCGCCGACACGTGGCCGCGCTCGCCGCGCCCGTGGCCAAGGTGTTCCGCGTCGAGGTGGGTGGGAGTGGGGCGGGAACACACGACAAATTGGCACACACGCACACACACTCCATAATACAGAAAAAAGACGTGTGGCACTCGGGGACTGCCGCGGTAAAGCTATTGCATGCTATGCCTTTAAGCCACACCTCCGTGCCCGTCCCCGTGGGGAGCGTGAGGTTTTTCGTTACGCAATTTCTGGATTCGGTCCCCGCGCTCAAGGCCCGCGATAGAAGCTATGCAATAGCTTAAAAAATAGGATAAAATATAGTTCTAGCATAAAATATAGTTGACATTTTCAAACAAATGTGTAAATAAAAACACAAATTAAAAAAAATACCGTGTGTGCGGAGCACACGTGTTAGAAGTCAAACTTCTTTGATAAGAATCAAAGATACCATAATCGTCGCCTTATTCCATGACGTGACGGTATTGACATGCGACCTTGAAATTTTACTCTCAACGCGTCTAAAGAAGTTTCAGTTCAAAAATCAATTTTACTCAGATAAAGTTTCAGATCAAGCAACACAGACTAAAATATCAATATTCCCAGGTACAAGCGCATCGCGAGGCGCGCGTGCGGCTGCTGCTGCCGCCCGGCCTCAGAGAGACGGATGACTTGCCGCTGCCGCTTGTCTTGCATGTGTATGTACTATAATCAATTTGTAATTTTTATTCAAAATATATCAGTTGAACTATTTGAAAATTTTCATACGCTTTTTTAGGTTTCTATATCTATTAAAAATTTTAAAAAGTTAGCTTTTACAAACGAACAAGTACAAACAACTAGTTTATATTTGTATTGTACTTGTATTGAATATTGCACGCCTCATAAGCGAAGCGTTGAGGTGGGTACTACTGTCACTTCGCGCAAAACATCTGATTTTTCAAACTTAAAATGTCTTTATGTATCATACATTGCACTTGTAAGATAATACATACACACACATATTAAGAAAAAACACTATTTTTAACGTTCATGATATTTTTGATGTCATTTTTGTTATTTAAACTAGTTAAAAAACAGTTTAAAAAAGTTCTGTCTTGGACGTCCGTGTGTCTGTATGTGCGGATCCTTTTTCTTGTTAACACGATAGCGACCGAAATACTTTACTAATCGAGTCTTTTTTTTTTCTCTTACGCTTGAGTATGCTCAGGAATAGAACCCTTTCATTTTTCAGGGTCTGATTTGATGTGGTTTAATTGTTATTAAATAAACAAAAATAATAATTAATAAATATTTATTAATAAAAAATTATGAGGCGTGCACTTTTGGATTTTCCAAATTATTTAGTTTTATAGTCAAATGCTTTATAAATGAAATATAAAAAATTCTCAATACATCTTTCTTTCCACACCTCTACAATAATAAAATATCATATTAAAACAAAATTATAAAACAATCAAAAATTTCCCACATTATTATACACACATTCGGACCCCCTTCCATACCTTTAAAACAATAAAATATTATTAAAACAAAACTATAAAACAACAAGATTCAATTCTCCCCCCAGTTCAGCAGAGCCCGGCGGGCAGCTAGTGACGTCCCGCTGGCGCGCGGGCTGGGGCTGGTACCTCGCCGCCGCGCGGAACTTCATCGTCGCTGAGATCGACGCGCGTGGCTCTGGCGGGCAGGTGCGTAGTTCACTACACTACACAATATCTATAACAATAAACTTCACACGTATAACAATAAATCATTTTTTCTTCTTTTGCACTATCCCATAAACTTCATACATTTCCTTCCCCATCTGGTTGCCTAGTAGAGATTGCTGCTTATCAATAAGGCCGCCTCTTGTACAAACTATGCATTTCTATTGTATTAATGTTATTTTTGTCATAATTCATAATTGTCCTTAAATTCGATCAGTTAAACAAATGTATAATGAATCTGCCCCTTACACTAGGGGGCATGGGACTTCACTTTACTCACACGACTGTAGGTACAATATATGAATGAAACTACACTGTATGAAGTGTAGTTAGTTTCTTTCGGTCAGTTGGACCGAGACACTACAATACACTGAACTACACTGCACGAGATTGCTCTGCATAACGCTACAAATTTAATAAAAAAAATCGACAGTTGATAATTTTTTCACACACGAATTAAACAATATTTTTTGATCAAGAAACAACACATCGATACAGTTACTTTAGCGTTAAACTAGCAGAAATTATAAGCATACTAGCTTACCGCCCGCGGCTTCGCCCGCTTTGTCTAAAACCTAATAAATTGTATACAAAAACCTTACTCTTGAATCACTCTATTAAAAATTAAAAAAACCGCATCAAAATCCGTTGCGTAGTTTTAAAGATTTAAGCATACAAAGGGACATAGGGACAGAGAAAGCGACTTTGTTTTATACTATGTAGTGATTAAAAAGGAAACTAATTAATTAAAATATGTATTTCACATTCAATATTTTATAGGGTGAAGAGTTACGCACGGAAATCTATCAAAAACTGCTATCGGTGGATGTAGAAGATCAAATAGCTGTTCTGTCGTAAGTATTTAATGTTACTAGTAATTTAGTATTCCAATATATAGATTATTTTTATATTAAAAATAACAATTATTCTTGCTACCAAGTTGTATCAAAATTTCCACGTATCGCGATGATATATAATTGTTTCCATATTCAGATTTATCAAATGTGTTTTCCATTCTAAAATATATCTATCAATACTTATTTTTTAATACTAAATGTAAGTTTGATATTAATTTGCACATTTAACTAAATTTATTTAACTCATCAAATTAATTAAATGCATACAAAAGTAATGGCCCTAGCATAGATCCTTGAGGGATTCCTGATTCTATATTTATATAATTACTTTTTATAGAACTTAAAGGAGTTTCTATTACAATTTTAAAAATAAATCAGTCAGTCCAAATCTTCAATTACACCAAGTGTGTTAATTTTTTTAATTTTATGATGTAATATGTACGTAGTCGAAAGCTGTTTTCAAGACTGTAACGACGAGAAAGATGCAAATTTCATTTTATTCGTTTCATTGAAAATGTAAATTCGAGAAACTTGTCATCTTCTTGTCATAATTGAATTTGGATCGGTTTATCATTTAACGTAGGTGGTATAACCGTAAAATAAGATTAGCGAGGAGCGAAGCGACGAGCGTTTTAGCTTGATTTTGAAGTGTTGCACGATTAGGTCGAGCGAAGCGAGCGTGTTGTTGACGTTGTAATTGCATTCACCTGGCGAGAATCGATTTTGTATTGAGGTTATGACTTCATCGTGTTGTGATGTACTTTTGTTACAATAGGTATTTTTGTTTTTAAGCAACATAATATTGATTATTTCAACGGTTGCACCGTTCCGTCAGGTACCTGCGCGACAACCTGAAGATGGTGGACGGGTCGCGCGTGGGCGCGTGGGGCGCGGGGTACGGCGCGGGCGCCGCGCACGCGCTGGCGGCCGGCGACGCGCGCAACCTCACGCGCTGCCTCGCGCTGCTGGCGCCGCTCGCCGACCTGCGCCGCCACAGTGAGTGCACTAGTCGGGCCAGGCGGGGTCAGGCCTCGCTCTGACAAGGCGCTATGTTTATGTTCGACTTGAAATGTCTCTGTGCGCAGACTCGTACTGGACGGAGCGGTACGGCGGGCCGGCGGGCGGCGGGCTGGCGGCGGGCGCGGTGTGGCGGCGGGCCGGCAACCTGCCGCCGCGGCGCGTGCTGCTGGCGCACGCGGGCGCCGACACGCGCGCGCCGCCGCACCACGCGCTCGCGCTCGCGCACGCGCTCGTCCGCGCGCAGGCGCTCTACACGCACCACGTGAGTGACACACACACGCACCACGTGAGTGACACACACACGCACCACGTGAGTGACACACACACGCACCACGTGAGTGACACACACACGCACCACGTGAGTGACACACACACGCACCACGTGAGTGACACACACACGCACCACGTGAGTCATACACACACACACGCACCACGTGAGTGACACACACACGCACCACGTGAGTCATACACACACACACGCACCACGTGAGTGACACACACACGCACCACGTGAGTCATACACACATACACATGAACCACGTGAGTCATACACGCACCACACAAAAAATAAACACCAATCACAAGACATCAATCAATCACAACAACAAAAACACAGAATCGTACACAGAAATACAGATACACAAAATAACACATTGCTTATTTTAAATTTCTAAGTTACAGTTGTAGTAAATAATTAAACGATCTCATAACACAAATAAATAAGTATGTTTTTTATTACAGGTATACCCAGACGAAGGTCACAACTTTGAGAAATCGTCTCTCCATCTACACAGAACAATGGAACAATTCTTCGACGAGTGCTTCGGGCCAGTAGAAGTAGCCGACTGGGACGCGGGGGTCGAGGGTTTGTTCCCGTTTAGGGACTAAATATAAATGAGCGTGTGTACGGAACACACGTGTCAGAAGTGAAACTTCTTTGGCAAGATTCAAAGATACCAAAATCGTCGCCTATTTCCATGTCGTGACAGTATTGCCATGACGCGAACATGACATTTTATGCGTCTAAAGAAGTTTCACTTCAAAAATATTTTGTGACACAATAAATTTTGTTAAAAAAATGAACGCAATAATTTTGTTTGTTTTGGAAATAAAAATACCCTAATCATACAAAAATGAAGTGATTCTCAGACGCGAAGTAAATAAAATTAAAAACTGACGAGTCACAAACTGACACACACCCAAACAATAAGTATCTATAAATTAACTAAATACTAAATGCAATAATCCCGCAAAATTAATTTTTTTTTTACTTTGTAAATAAATATTCCCGGTTCAAAAATGAACAAAATGTAGTATAAAAACGAGAAAAAATAGATATTATGCTATTCCCAAAGCAATAATAATTAAATTCGAAAATTATTATGCAAGAAAATACTTACTGTCCAGTAGCAAAATAATGAAAACTGAACAAGTAAATATAATATTCCCAATGCGACAAAAATAATTAATAATTAATTGCACTGGATATAATTATCAAGATGTACATTTTATTCATTAATATTCCATCAGTTGAAAAAAATTATTAACTCGATAAAACATTAGAAAAAATTGCAGACGAAGGACGACAGAATTGAATTTGATTTTAAAATAATTTCTTCGTTTACATTTCTTACAATTACTTAAACGATCTAAACTAACGAATTTTCATTTAATTTACGTAAACACTAATAATATCTGAATCTTATATTTTTCATGGTTCCCAACACAGAATAAGATTAGTCTGAAATATAGCTACTTTTTACCTAATTTAAAAATGATATCAAAAAAACTCAATATTTATAATTATAAGAATGAACTGTGGAATGAACAGTAGGTATTTGCAGATTGTATGTTTGACATTGTTGTAGTTTGTCATAGAAAATTACAAATAATATATTAACGGTCTTACTAATAAAATGTTAACCATTCGCTTTGCAATGGATTAGTTATTGCAATAACCTGTCATGTTTTTATGATTGACGTTTCATGTGAGCAAGAGCAGGACACAGCTATGGTAGAAAATGGTAGAAATTTATCAATTGTTTAACTTTTTATTAGTAAGGCCGTAAGAAGATAAATATCTTCGATATTGAATTCAAGAGTATTTTGTGATCACTGCACCAGACTCATTTACAATATTATAATAGATTATTATTAAATAATGGTGCATATTTATAATATTTGTTATACATAAGCCTAAATACATAATATTTTATTAGATAAATTAATTGTAAAACAATTGAGATGTGGATTTGAATGTTTTACCTTGATGTATTATTGTTAGTTATAAATATTAGCTATAGTTTGCGAAAAATGTATTTTATTATTATTACTTATAAGATTTCGAGTAATTCATTTTTTTCGTTGAATCTATTTCTGTATTTACTAGACATATTAAAATATTTTATATATCTGAAATTCCTCAGTAAATATTACCAGAGCCAATATATTTTTCGCAAACTATGCCGGAGTAAAGCTCCAAGAGAAATTTTCTTATGATTATTATAAGGTATAAATGTTCTATATATTAGTGTTAATCGAACTTTCTATATATTTCAATGTCGCTTTCAATGTCATCGTAAAACTTAGCTTTAATATGTTTAGATAATCCAAAATAAATCAATTCCTATTTCTCTCTTCTTACTGCAGTCAAGATAATTTATTTATATCTTCTGTAAGAAGACGCAGAACGTTACAAATTAATATCAAGATTTAAAAATAAATAGATACATTATTTTCATAAATACAAATAGTCAGAGAATATAGTCAGTTCTAATTATTTTGATATGAGATTAATACCTATATGTCTTAGAATACAATATAGTATGTAATTGTACACAAATATGTTTTTTATTATCTTGACTGTAATAATCTTCCTCATAGGCATAATAAATGGACTGAAAAAATTCAAAGTACGAGTACATTTTGCGTACCCCTAATATCAATATTTATTTTAGGTTGGCAACAAAAATACTTAATAAATACGTCAAAATTATGAATAAAAACAAAATATAAAATGTCGAATTAAATGTCAGTCCTATCTATGTCTATGATATGTCCAATTTGTGTTAAATCGATGAGTACCAAATTTACAGTAGAATGCTAGGCTAAATACATTGATATAGTATTAAAAATTCAAATATTCATTCGTTGTCTGTAAAGTCTTCAAACCATAAACAATAAAAAACAAATCTATTTTTTAATTAATGGTTTGAAATTTCTTCTGAATGAGTTTAAATAAAAGCACTTCGCGCACTTATTTATTTAATACTATATCAATGACGAAACAAATAAATTTACTAAACATATTCATGCAAATAGATTTTATAAAAACACTAAAAATTATATAAAAAATAAAATGGTTATAGATGTCGTATTTATGGAATCCAAAAATTTAGATGTTTAAATAGAAATGGTGTATATTTTGTGTATCAAACATTTTCTAGTCGATAAATAGTCATTTGTTTTAATTATTTCAAAATTTACTTTTAATCGTTTAGGCGAATATTCGAATAATTGTACACTGCCAATTTTGTTTTAGTATTTAAATTATTGCTAAAATTTGGGTGTCTAGTAGAATTTTATTGTTTTATTTCATTAGAAATGTGATATTTATTTATTTGATGGCGATATACATTAAGTGTAAAAATATATTTTCCACCAATCTAAATGTTAGCTGCATACTTCGTGTTAAATGGAAAATCAATAAATTTGTAAATTAACAACCAATTATTCTAAATTACTACTTAGCACTTAATGCTTGATCTCTATACAATTAAGTATGCATCTTTCCTGTCTCTTCTTTATATTTATTTGTAAGATATTACAAATATATAATTTTTACGTATAGCTAGCTATCATCCAATAGGTACTTTAAAAGTGTATAAATAATATTCTATCGCCCTCGCAATATTCGATATTTTTACTGACATTTCAGCAAAAGAAAGTCAGTGAGTCAAACATGTGGGTTATATCTTTCTATGCATATCCTTAAAAATTTTAATAATTTAAATTTAAATTTATGACAAATTTTCTTAGTAGAAATTTGAAAAGCATCAAAGTTTGTAAATATAAAGGAGGCAATTAATTTTGTGGTCCCCTGCAAGCTAATTAATTATCGAAGCTAATTCCTCATATCATAAAAAAACAGCTAATATTGTCAGTCTATTCCTTATTGCGTAATAATTATGTATTTTTTGCGACACGACAAACGAAACTTACAAAATTAATTTCATACCATATTCCGATACTAGCGCCATAGTTACTTAACTTTCCCGCTTCAGAAACTATTTTATGTGCCCTTTATTCTTCACTATAAAGCGCGTCACACACGGTGAAGATACTATAATATTTTATGTTAAGATTCTCTACTATAAAATATTACAGTATCTTAAGGTATCCGGTATCAGCGTTCTGACCATCATTTTTCTTTTTATCATTGCGTACTATAAGACCCCTGTAGAACCTGTAGAGCCATCCTGTTACAAATGACCCGAAATTTCCACCAAAATCTTCACCGTGTGTGACGCGCTTTATTCTTCTACTTTTTTCAAATGTTTTCTTCATTACTTTGTGTTACCACATAAACTGTTATGAAAGAATGAGCTTGGAAATAATTTCTTTTATAATAAGATTTTGTATTTAAAATTAAGTATTTTAATTTGTCGTACACATTTATATTCTCATAGTTAAGTACTTACCATGCGAGGACGATTATTATTATCTATATTATGTTCTATTTGTAACATATTTAATTAAATAAATTGCGACATTTTTGTTTTATTATTCCGCGCTCATTCAGTTTTTATGAAAGTGTTTATAAATAAGTGTATGTGTAATAAGTTTTTATGCTCATTCGTTATGTTGAAACGTTGTTTTGTAATAAAATATAAAAGCTGTTTGAATTTTATTTTTTCCTTATCACCTATACCTAAATATACACAATACCTAAATAATTTGGAAAATCCAAAATTGCACGCCTCATAATTTTTTTTTAATAAATATTTATTAATTATTATTTTGTTTATTTAATAACAATTAAACCATATCGAATCAGACCCTGAAAAATGAAAGGGTTCTATTCCTGAGCATACTCAAGCGTAAGAGAAAAAAAAAGACTCGATTAGTAAAGTATTTCGGTCGCTATCGTGTTAACAAGAAAAAGGATCCGCACATACAGACACACGGACGTCCAAGACAGAACTTTTTTAAACTGTTTTTTAACTAGTTTAAATAACAAAAATGACATCAAAAATATCATGAACGTTAAAAATAGTGTTTTTTCTTAATATGTGTGTGTATGTATTATCTTACAAGTGCAATGTATGATACTTATAGACATTTTAAGTTTGAAAAATCAGATGTTTTGCGCGAAGTGACAGTAGTACCCACCTCAACGCTTCGCTTATGAGGCGTGCAATATACACACCTATACAGTAGTAATATTTTCACAAATTTCAATGAAATTAAAATTTAAAATCGAATCATATAAAAAACGTAGTAGATAGATACATTGTGATAATATTATGTACTACCATATTATCTCAATGAGTAGATACGGCTTTCATACAATTCAATAAAAAACGCATCATAATCGCTGCATAAGGTTTAATGAAAAGTTTTCAATTACTACAGATTGTAACCGATGTGCCGGTGTGCCGATTATGAGAAACCATGTTGATTTTAAGCAACAAAAAACTTATGTTAGGTACCTACTCAAATATCTGAAACTACAATATTTGACTTGGTATATGATTATATCTCTATATTTATTCAGGATCATTTCAGGATACATAAACCAGAATATCTATTTATGATCCGTAGATGAAAATGGCTAATTAAAACATAAACTTGTTTCATAATCTCACATTACACCACCACCACCATTAATTATAGGGTATAATAATTATTATAAATTCACTATAATAATTGTGAAATTTTCCACTTCAACAAATGGCGCCAAATCAAAAGATTCATAGTATCATCCTGTCATCCATAGATGGCGTTGTTATAAATTATAGTTTTAACTTTTCGACAATAGATGGCGCTGTTATAAATTTTATATAGTTTTAACTTTTTGACAATAGATGGCGCTGTTATAAATTTTATATAGTTTTAACTTTTCGACAATAGATGGCGCTGTTATAAATTTTATATAGTTTTAACTTTTCGACGAAAGATGGCGCTATTACAAATAACTGTTTCAATTTCCCATTATTGGAAATAGATGGCGCTGTTATAAATTTTAAATAGTTTAACTACTCGACAATAGATGGCGCTATTACAAATACCTGTCTGTAATAGCGCCCGCAATTGTTTTTTTTTTTAGTTTTAAAATTTTAGTATACCATGTCGTTAGTTCATGGTTTGTTTTTAATTGTTTGCTATAAATAATTGTTTGTTCGTTAATAATTTATTGTCAATAAATAAAATAAAGATATACTGTTTGGTTGGCACCCTTTTAAAAATGATTAATATTTTTTTCTATTATTAGTTTAAAAACATTTACTATCGTTTGTTCTTCAATAAGTAACGTTTGTTTGTTAAAATTTAATTGCCGTTTTCTTGTTTAATTTGCAATTTTTAATAATTATATGAATGTACGTTTCATAAAACTTGTATTGGGCACGCGCTATTTTGTCTTTTTGCTCATGGATAACTCATTGAAATATGAAACAACACATTATAAAAAACTGTATCATGTATGTTTATGTAAATAATTTATATAGTGTTTGAACACGAACATTAGGTCATGAAAATTGAAACTGAAAGGTGCTTCTATTCGTTCGCAACTTGCCGTTCGTCTGTTAGAACGCTTATCTGTAAAAATTATCTTATCTTATTTTGTATTTTACGCTTCTGAGAGTAATTTAAAGTTAACAAAAGCTTTACAGTGAAATACATACGAATGAATTATATAAACAAAGCCTACTTGATAAGAAAATTTAAATTCTACCATTTGCTTGAAGTGTTGAAGTGTCACTTCAATATTATTGCAAATTCATTCCTGCGTGGAAGTAAGTTTATTGATTTCAATCGATTAAAGCTAGTCTCATTTAGGCGAACAAATCACGGCAGTACTATTAAATACAAAATGTACAAGGGTGTTATTAAAAAAATAAAAGAATTAGTTGGAATCACGATTTTATTTGCATATCTTACATATAATAATTTATCATAACATTGTCTACTCTACGCCGACTCCACTCCCGAAGTACTGCAAGAGACGACCTGAAATAAAAAAATAATAATTAGAACAAACATACAAAAAAAAATAGATTTAAAATTTATTTAGACATTATTTGTAATTTATTGAATAATGCTACAATGTTCAATTTTGTAATTTAGTGGTGGCATTATTATTAAAGGTCTATGTTTGTGCCTTTTCTGAAAAATAAAATTGTTTTGAACGATAATGTCTGTTTTATTTCTATCCTACCATATAAACATTGTGAAAACCTCTGTTAAATATATCATGGTATAACAAATAACACAAGTTATATGAATAGCCTTATAAACTATTTCTATCCTTTTTAAGGAAGATGGTGCTCAATTCAACTGATTTTTTTTATAGTATTTGATTTTACGCGAGTATTATACATTTAGAAATTAAAAATTTTAACGGATTTTAAACGTGTCTGCCCGTGACCACGCTGCAAAGTGTGCGAAACGTCGGGATAATAATATAATGATAAAATCGCGTTTAGAATCCGTTAAAATTTTTATTTCTAAATGTAACTAAAAGCTTTTTTTTTTCTTTGTTTTACAAAAAAAAGGTACACCTTTGACAGAACTTTGACTGGGTGATCTAATTTTGATTTTTTTTTCTTTTTATTCAAATCAAATATTCTTTGTTTTGAATAATTGATGGTGGTTTTAAATTTTTTGTTAAAAATTATTGTTTATATATTTTAAAATCATCTATTTCTCCACTAAACTATTTAAGATGCTATTATACAGGGTGTCCCAAAAAGTAGTGATATACTGAAGCTGGGAGGTAGAGGACTTAGAGGGCTATTCGAATCACCCCCATGTGTGTTATGCGATTTTTCGTATTTTCGGAGTTATTACATTTTTTTCAATTTTTCATCTATCGCCGAGTACGATGAGATTTTTATTTATGGTGACGTGAATTATTGCGCTAGATGCTTGTTTTTTTTTTGTGTGCTAAGCTGAAAGATAGGCCAATTCAGTATGGTAACATTTACTATCGTTAGATCTTCGAATGGAATAAAAAAAAGAATTAAATGCTATGAAAGATAAAATTACCCAGTATGTTCATAACTTCAAGGGCCCATAAAAAAATAAAATCACATAAAAAAGGTTTTCCATTTGGCTTTTAAAAACTTGCTCTATCGATCAGGTAGCTACCCTAAAAATTTAATTTTATTATTCTGAAGGCTTCAATCGAAAAATTGAAATCTAAATGTGGTAAGTGCAAAATTTTTATTAACATGATGATTATTAAAACCAATAAATAGGTGTTTAAAAATGATTTTTTTTTAAATAGCCCCGCTGTTGCTCAATGCAAGTGCGACATCACCGTAAAAAGTTGTCTTTTTAATGTCTGAATGCTCTTTTATCATTTTTAATGGTTTCTTCTGCTACTATGAATTTCCGGGTTATTTCGTCCAAATTGTGGCAGTCTCTCGTCTTTGTAGTATCCCCACGGAAAAAATTCAATAGGGTTTATGTCCGGAGACCGTGGAGGCCAGGCTAAAGGGCAAAAATACCCTGAAAGATGGATTGGTCGTTGCAGCCTGCGCATGCGCCGGTGACGCCTGCTTTAAAGCCTGGCCTCCACGGTCCCTCGAATAAACCCCATTGATTTTTTTTCAATGGGGATACTAAAAAGACCTCGGCTACTTGAGAGAATGCCCCAATTTGGACGAAATAACCCGGAAATTCATAGTAGCAGAAGAAACCATTAAAAATGATAAAAAAGCATTCAGACATTTAAAAGACAACTTTTTACGGTGATGTCGCACTTGCACTGAGCAACAGCGGGGCTATTTAAAAAAATTCTGGTAATTAAACACCTATTTATTGGTTTTAATGATCATCATGTTAATAAAAATTTTGCACTTACCACATTTAGATTTCAATTTTTCGATTGAAGCCTTCAGAATAATAAAATGAAATTTTTATGGTGGCTACCTGATCGATAGAGCAAGTTTTTAAAAGCCAAATGGAAAACCTTTTTTATGTGATTTTATTTTTTTATGGGCCCTTGAAGTTATGAACATACTGGGTAATTTTATCTTTCTTGGCATTTAATTCTTTTTTTTATTCCATTCGAAGATCTAACGATAGTAAATGTTACCATACTGAATTGGCCTATCTTTCAGCTTAGCACACAAAAAAAATCAAGCATCTAGCGCAATAATTCACGTCACCATAAATAAAAATCTCATCGTACTCGGCGATAGATGAAAAATTGAAAAAATGTAATAACTCCGAAAATACGAAAAATCGCATAACACACATGGGGGTGATTCGGATAGCCCTCTTGGTCCTCTACCTCCCAGCTTCCGTTCATCACTACTTTTTGGGACACCCTGTATATAACACTTTATATGCTATTCAAAAGAAAATATATTTTTCATGTATTTTATTAAATTATTGTTTAATTCATATCATATTAAGTAATAAAATAATTTCTATTTTTCGTTCAAACACCTTTTCCTATTTAGATAAATGCCTTTGATGGAGTGAACCTCCTCTATGGGCGCTGAGAGTAAAATTTCAAGGTCGCATCATGACACTCCTTACTCCATGGAGTAAGGCGACGATTGGTACCTTTGAATCTTAAAGAAGTTTCACTTCTGCCACGTGTGCTCTATAAACTAGTAAATACTCACAGTTTACTTCCAGCGGTTGTTCTCGTAGTCCCACTTGGAGGCGAGTCCATCGATGGGGTTCACCTTGAGGTCCAACATTCGCTTCAGCTGGGCCTTCTGGGCCTCCTCGCTGAAGGATTCGGGGAGCGGACTGTATACTGGAAACGAAAATATTAATTAGGAATGTTAGGGTAAATAGTTCATTTGTATGGATATGTGAGGTGAATACTTATGTATCCTACAAATATTATAACTGCGAATACTTCTTAACCAATTACAATGAAATTTTGTATGTAGGTAGCTGGAGACCCCGATTAAGACATAGGCTAGCTTTTTAACCCGGAAATCGCACAGGAACAAGAACTATGCGGGTTTTTTCTTTGAAAGTAGTTATTTAATATTTAAATATTCAAGCACTTAATAAAACGATAGAGTATTAGAAAGTAGACGAGTGAAATGGGTCAACAATGACTCGTTTCGTTAACGTACGGCGAAAGACGCGTAAATAGTTGCAGCAGCTCTTGAATTACTGGAACTCGGCATTTGTCGGACAGAAGGACGCCCGTTAGCAAGCCATCTTCTCGATTATTTACTCACCAAGCAACTTAACAGGACTATAGATCCACAGCCTTTCTTCTTTCAAATTACTTACCACTAACCAATTTTTTTCACTAAATTAACTCACTAAAAAACTTAATTTTGAATTCACACACTAACCAACTTTCTTCCTTAAACACACAAACTCACCGAACATCTTAACGGCCATATAGATTTACAACAACAGTGAGGCAGCACACAGAGCCCAGCCCACCGCTGCCTTCCACTGGCCTGTTGGTGCTTGGAACTCGGCAAAGGTCTGACAGAAGGACGACCGGTAAAGGGCTTTCTTCCCTATTAACTCACTTACCGAATGACTTCTGACTATAGATCCACGATGAACGAAGCCCAACACAGTATTTAAACGTGATAACGTTTATAAAATCGTTTTAGTCGGGTGACATGTTCAGAAACTTGTGTCACACCAAAACCTCACGAGCGCGATCGCAGGTATAACGAGAGAGAGACGGACCGATCTCCCGTCTCATCTCGAGCGCTGCCACCAATAAGATGTTATCACGTAAACATCTCGATCGTAAACCTACTTTACAAACAATTTTTTTAGAATAAACTCACCAAAACACTTTCTACCATGAACACACACAATTTTCTTCATTTTACTCACCGAACATCTTAACAGCCATATAGATCCACAGTGACAGTGAGGCAGCACACAGAGCCCAGCCCACAGCTGCCTTCCACTGGCCTGTTGGTGCTTGGAACTCGGCGAAGGTCTGACAGAAGGACGACCGGTAGAGGGCTTTCTTTTCTTCAATGGTCAACTTGCGCCAGTCTCCCTTTTCCTTTTCGCGGAGGACCTGGAATTAAAAATAATATATTATTTTTATGGTCCAAACAAAACATTTGTAAAAATAATCATTTTGGTGGAAATTGGGAAAAAATGTCTAGCTTTTAAGATGAAATCAATTTAAAAAAATACTAGTTCGCATCATATCCAAAATGATAGGAGTTTCATAACAGCAAAATTTAAGATAAAAAGTAAAAACTAAAAAACGTAAACTATTAATGTACTTAAATAATGCTGTAAATAAAACATTACAAATACAAAACTTTTCAAGTATCATTCAATTGTTTTTTAAGTTACATTAAGAACAAATTATCATTGCATCACAAATATGTACAAACAATACAGTATGGTCACATAAACAAAGCTTTTACATTGGCTTTTACAAATCTTGTTCATGTATCACTAATGAATGCATCTTCATCTATTTTTCCAGGTTGATTCTGAAATATTTTAACTCAAACATCCTCTTTACATACTCATATAAAATGGATAAATTACTATATTTACCTTAATGTCAGGGGTTTCAGCCTGGAACCTGACAGCGGGGAGGGGGTAATCGGGCCTGTCCACATAGTTGGGCTGGCCGTTGAAGCCATAGCCTACCCACTCGCGGTTACCAATCTAGAAGTTAATTGTTTAGCTTAATAGACAAAAATGGATTAAAATATTGGGGCGAACAAATTATATATTAAAAAGTGTAAATAAGATTATTCATTTCTAAAAACCAGTCAAGTTATGTTATAATAAAAAATAAGCGACACATGTTTTAAGATCTACATTTCTCTTTGTAGAAATAAGTGTCTATACATGTCTCTATAATAATAATTGACATATATTTACTACATAAGCAAGTACATAAAAACGAATAAGACAATTTATTACTTGAATATTTCTTATTAGATTTCCAACCGCAGCTTCGCCCCAGTTTTCAAAGAAAAACAAGCATAGTTCCCGTTTCTGTGGGATTTCTGGGACAAAAATGTCTTATTTTGGGTAATCCGCTACCTACATACCAAATTTCATTGTAATTGGTTCAGTAGTATTTGCATGAAAGAGTAACAAACATCCATCCATCCATCCTCACAAACTTTCACATTTATAATATGAGTAGGATGTTCACTACAATTAACGCAAAGCTTACCTTAGACAATTCACTGACAGACCGTGTGCCAACTGGAACACGGATAGCGTCTATGATTGCTCTGCGCAACAGGAGATTGGCCATTTTGCTGCAAAAAACAGTATTTATTTTAAACATTTTGTCTATTTACTCATTTTATTTACTTAATAAAGTTTGTCTTTTCTCAAACATCTGGCAAAATACTTATAAACATAAAAAATAAATTTACCATTACCTACCCTCAGTTTAACTTATTTCAGATAAGGAAAATCCCAAAAAATATGAATTAAATTTTAATAATTTTTATGCTTTTCCTAAGTATGGACCTTAGTTCCATAAAGAAAACTTAATCTACCTTTATGTTTAGGCTTTTCTTCCTTTAAAAATTAAAAAATATATATACGGTCGAATTCCTTTTTTTAAGTCAGTTAAAAAATACTATAAATTGTATCTTATGCATCTAAATAACTATTTTGTAATGTCATACTTTTATAATAAGTAACCAAATCTGCATATTACGTCTATTGTATCTACAAGGAAATAACTTTGAGGAAAATTTATTTCATAACTTTAAGTATCTATTTTACGATAATACAAATCCAATTTGAACTTTTTTTTAATATTTTTGTGATGTAAAACCTCCATATTTATTAGATAGTTATTCATATTTAGTTAAATCTTATATATAAAAATGAATCGCAAAATGTGTTGGTAAGCGCATAACTCGAGAACGGCTGAACCGATTTCGATAATTCTTTTTTTATTATATTCCTTGAAGTACGAGGATGGTTCTTATGTAGAGAAAACGTAAACATGTACCACGGGCGAAGCCGGGGCGGACCGCTAGTATTCAATAATAATTAATAAGATTTCAATATGGTTTCTCTATGTTGACCTATTTATTCAAATTGTATGTTTCTTTTTAATCTCATAATATTATTGATTATGAGTGTAATTTCCTTATATCAAATGTAATTTTAGAAACAAAGTTCAATAATGCACCTTTCAATACAGTGAGAAACAATGAAAAGAAATAATACCTGAATCAATTGGATTTGTGATTTCTCTTGCAAGGGCAAGATCTGATTGTATATTTGTTTTCTAGAAACCTATTCAGCATTTCTGTGTTTATTATTTACATTATTTATTAATCTCCATAGCATAAAAAATATACAGAGAAAAGAAGTTAATATGAATTTACTTGGATGAAGTTAATATCTTTGTTAGCAGATTTTTTATAAATTTTTTTCTTGAATCTATGACTCAAGCTTAAAAAGGTAATGAAATATATAAATAGTTTATTCTGACATCAATTATATCATCAATATTATTACATTATGCTTATTTTCGTAATACATTATATTCTTCGGTCTTCCTTCTGTAACGGAGTCGCAGAACAAAAAATAGGTGTTTCAAAGGTGTTATTGATAAGATTGAATAGGTTATGGCAATCGAACGAGTTACATAATAACAAAAAATTCTTGAAATATTTCCTTCAATCTCTAAATGCATTTAAAGTAAGCGTTAATATGTATTAGTGCAGTATTTAACTGTGTATTTTTGTTTAAATTATGAGAATATGGTGTTTTGAAATAAAGATTCCAATTTCAAACCTGCGTGTTCGAAAACAAAACTTACCCGATAGCACTTACACACTATTGTTTAGATAATTTGAACTGCAAAAAGCACATAAAAATAACTTCACTACATAAAATATTTTTCTACTGCATTGAAATAATAATTACCTTTTGTGATTCGGTTTTCTTCAGCAAGAACTTTACCCGTAATACCTTATACCACCCGTCACTGAAAAACTTGGAAACCAGCGCCCTCTAGTGTTGATGTCGACTAATCAATACTTGACAGCATTTCGTTTCACGGTAAGTTTATTTTCACGCATATTATTATTTTGTTTTTAAGATACTATTTAAATACGATATTATTTTTTTAAATGGAACCATTTTATTTTCTCTAAACATACAAGTATTAAAATGAGATAATTTCCATCAAATATTATTATACAAAATTAGTTATTTTTCAAATATTTAATTGAAATTCAAACTCCCTATGTAGAAGGCAGAAGCAAAGAAATAAAACACGAATATAGTTACTTTACACCTTTCATCATTTTATTTTTTACTTCAGTTTCTATTACATCAGATAACAATCCGTACAATTCATTTTCAGGCATAATTCTGTATTGTGTGCCTTTACCCTTTGCTCTTGTCATATCCTCAAATTTATCATCTACATCTGGTATACTTAAACCTTCTTCATCGTCCACAATATCATTACTACGGTTTTTCTCATCATCTGATAAATATAAAAATGTTACTACTGATTCGTTCTTTCCTTTAGTATCTCTTTCTATCGTGACACGTGGAGTTACGTTAACTTCTTCTTGAATAATCTTTTTCAAATCTACATTTTTCATAAATTTTACAATATCACTCTCTACCGGTTCTTTTGACTCAGAATTTTCACTATCCATAGCCATTGTGGTGAATTCATTATCTTCTAGTTCAGGCATTTTAGTTACAAATTCAACCGCTTCAATGCTTTCTTCACTCGTTTCTTTTTTAATTTCATTCTGTTTTTCAATTTCTTTTTGTTTTTCAGTAGTTGTTTCTTTCTTTTCTTCCCTTAAATTATTTTGATACTCCCTAATTTCTTTGCTGTCGAACATAGTTGATAAAAATTCCCTAAATAGATCATCATCCAGCATTCTCAATGCTTTATCTATTTCAAATATTGACATTGGCTTCATAGTTTTGCCAGTGAAGGGTTCTATCTTGAAGGTAGTTGGTTTCGGAGGTTTAGTAGGGATCATTGCTTTCAAGAAATCGAAATCAGACTCTGGTGTTGTTCGTTTCAGCGACGAAGGAACTGGCTGTAAATATAATTAAATTAACATTTTCATCATGTTCTCGCAAGATGAAGTATTATAATATTTCTGCTATTTGTAAAGAGTTTGCTAAGACACATTTCATGACACGTGATTGATTGTTTAAAAGGACTTTTCGCAAAGAATAATTCGAAAAATACCTTCTCCATAATATCCTCTATCCAGTCAGTATAGTAGCCGAGCTTAGTAAAAACAGTTGGAGCATCTGGAGTTCCACAAGTGGGTGATCCAAAACTGACTACACCCATCAGCTTGCCATCGACCACGCCTGGACCTCCTACATCCCGCTAAAATGTTCGAAATTAGTTGTAGCTTAAAAGAGTTACTATGGATACATGCTGAGTGAAATGGTTATCATTCGGTTGGTGCCTAAATAGCTACAGAATATGATTCTTTTATATGGTTAAAAGGAACTAGCGATCGTTTCCACGTCAGTATGTGGTAAGTAAGTATTTGTGTTTATATTCAGCTTGTATTTTAGAAGAATTAGGTGTTAAACTATCTTAATTCTGCCATACTTCACTGGAACATAATTAATACGATTATATGAAAATAGGAAACATAAATAGGAATAAACAGTATGTAAAGCTAATCCACGTTAATCTTTGAACTCAAACGACGACAACATACGTTGCAGGCACCTCCACCCTTTGATAAGAAACCCGCACAAAAATGTTTGTTCGTGACAAATTCCCTGAAAAAAAAACATTCAAATAATATCATCACACAATCTAAGAGCCAGAATCTATAACCATACAGTATATTATGTGTATGTAATTTGTAAATAGACTTATAAATATGTGATATTTCTTCTGTGCCTATCGAGCAAAATATGATAATGTTCCAAACTCACTTTGTATAAACATCTTGACAATCCTGTCTGGGATAGATATCGAGCATTGCAAATGACAAAATATTCTTCCAGGGATCAAAAATAATACCACTTCTCTGAAAGGCAAAGCGTAAAATGAAACGTAATTACACTTTCAAGGTGAATCAATTCTATCTATCAATCAATATTTTAAAGCTGGCTTTCTAGGTTTTTATACCTTTTTAATGAAATAATTTTGATTTGGATATCAATTTTAAATTAAAACATATTATGAAATGTAAATATGTACACCACACCTGATACCATTATCTAAAATAACGGTAAAATATTATACCTGATTTTTTATGAAAAAGTTGTTTTTTATTGGAATGACATGCTAATTAATATAACTTTGGGATAATTATTAATTCCAATTTAACTTACACCCTTCGCTCCCCACCCTAAGATCGTAACGCCAGGAGTAGTCAACGGTAAATTCCAAGGGTTTCTATCAAAATCTATTCTCTTGATTCTCTTGACCTTTCTACTGAATTTCAAGTGTCTAGAAAGGCGTAAGATGCAGAGGTTGTTCCTTAAAGTCTTCGGGTCGTATCCGGGGTGGAAATATACTTCCAAAACGGATATAACCTCGCCTCCACCGCTGTAGAACGAACTACCGACTCTGACAGAGAGAAAAGCTGGATTTTCACGAAACAGGCGGTTGTTGTATGCCCTAAAAATAGGGAATATTATTGAAAAAATGTTCAAGAAGAAAAATTAAATGTAAACCTAATGAATATTTTATCAATGTTAAAAACGTGCGCTAGGTAATGAAAATGAACATAGAACTTGTATACGTAGTATATTATTATTAGTCTGTGATAGAACCATATTTCGTCATCAATTAGATATTGAAATTGAACATTTTAAACTTTACTTATTCATATCACAAGATAAATGGTTAAATAAAGATTGTTTAGAAGCTATCTCACAGTTGCAAACAAGAAGATGCCGTGATGATGAGGTCTGACTTGATGATGGAGCCAGCGCAATGAAAACTATTGAAGATATGAACACTGGCCATGAAAGGGAAGTATTTGATCTTGGTCCGCTCTCCTTTGTAGATACGACGACCACTCGGTTCTGAAAAAAAAATTAAAAGACGTAATAATAATGATACATAAGGACAAAAATATACCTACAGTATCTAGTTACTCAGTACCTATATAAAAACGACAAGTCATACAAACCCCAAAACTCATTATCACTTGTAGTAATAATATCATCTGTAGACGTTTTATTTTCAGCCTTAATATTTTTTAAACGCTCTAAGACTTTCGTATTAATATTAACATAAACATTATCTCCTGCATACGTGTCTCTTAATTCCTTTAAATTCTCTATAAATATTTCTATATATTTATCAATATTAATATCTTCAGCAGTATACATTTTATCTTCATTGATCATTTCATTTATTATAGCTATAAAATCAGTGCTATTATAATACGTAGTTTTATGTTCAAATTTAACTTTGGTCAGTTCTTGTATATATTTCAAGTTATTGTCATCACGGAGAGACTGGGTTACAAAATACTTATGCATTGTAGAATATTGCTTCAGTTTCGTGTTATCATTTGAACCTTTTAAGTGTAATGTGGAAAATATCTTATTAACCGTGTTCCGAATTGTGTCTTCAGCATTTTTGATCATGTTATCTTCCCTCGGCAATTGTTCTAGACCATTTGCTTTTAGAAGAATCAACGAGATGAAAATAATTCTCTCACTTACATACATTTTTCCAATTTTTATGTATTTGTTTCTATTATAACACTTTTGAAGTTGTGAAATGTGTATAAAGAGCAATTTAAAACTTATGGTTTGTTTTATTGTTTTTCAATATGAAACAATTTTATTGCATTATATTTATTATGGCATCAAATTTTGCTCTATATTATTGTAAAATAGTAGGTATCAATATTGCTTGTGCAATGACAACTGTGGGATTTGCGTTTATTGTTTTTTTATTATTGATTCAATATTATTCATCGACTCATTCAAAAACAATTACACGAACTAGCAAACAAAACATATTCTTTGAAACGAACCAAAACACACAAAGAGTCATCAATAATCTCTTTACTTTAGTAAGACTCGATAATACATTTAAAGAATCTCAAAAAGTACAAACTTTATTAGCCATTCATTACAAATTACGAAATGCATCAGAAAAAATAAGTGACGTTTTTGAAGATATCCATAATCGAAGTAATTTGAGTATCATAGATAGACATGTTTTTAACATAGTTGAAAATGTTAATAATAATGGAAACAATTTAGAGAATAAAGATTTTATTTTCCACGTAGTAAACGTGATCTTTGAAAACGTTATGACTAATCCTATGGAAAATATAAAAGATATAATGGGCAGAATTATTTACAATGCAGTAAATAAAGATAGTTCCGAAGAAATTATTGATAAATTAGGTGATAATTCTGACGTGGATACAATTATGTCAGCAGTCGCTATTCAAGAAGTTTTTGATCATTTGATAAATGTTTCTGATGCTACAAGTGAAAATGAAAGTGAATTCAATACAAATGATAGTATCAATTCAAGACGTAACTTCGATGATTTTGACTTGGATACTTGGCGTAAGCAGAAATTGAAAAATTGATATTGTATTTTATTTAAAGAACTTTATAAAATATTAGAATCGTTAAATATTTAAAAAGAATTTGCATGATAACTGTTACAGAACCACTAGATGAAGAATATCGAAATACGAGAAGAATATTTAATGGAAGACCAACTAGTATAGATGATTATCCGTTTATAGCTAGTGTTCATGTTAAAGGACAATTTACTTGCTCCGGTTCCATAATTAGTAAAAGAGTGATTCTTTCTGCAGCAACTTGTTTACAGACGTAAGTATTGGAATATGCACTGGTATATTTCAGATTTTGCCATATCCATTAATTTATCAGAAATTTTAACTCTACCGTCCTCTATATTACATCGCAATCTGTAAAGGTCTGCATTTAAACTTTTCTGAAATTTAGATATAGAAGGGACTTGGACGAGACTTTAATTGTATATCAAAGTTATAAATTTTACAAATAAATGGTGTTGCAGGATGCTGGATATAAAGTAAAATGTAGCAAAATATAGCTGTAAATGTAGTTATAGTGAGGTCGAATTATTTTTTACAGAATTTACAATTCTGGCCTTGACGGAACGAAGTTTGTTAAAGTGCGCATTGGAAGTGACTTCGTGAATAAATATGGGAATTTCTTACCCGTATCAGCCATTGATTTCCACCCACAATACGATCCAATATATTTGAGACATAATTTGGTTGTTCTTGTCATAAATAAATTAAATTTTCGAAGAAATTGGAATATTAAAAGAATAAAAATTGATAAACATGATACAAGTATTGAAGGAGATGTTACTCTACTGGGTTGGGGTGCTCATGATGTGAGAAAAATTGAATTTTAGTTCTTACTTGACTGAAAAAACGGAAATTCATTTTTTATTTTGGTCTTTAATATCGAATTAATGAACTTAATCAATATAAACTAACAATACCATATTCCCATGTGTATGGTAATTGGTAACGCTACTAAGTAGGTATGTATAAATTTTTCATTTACAGAATACTATGGAATTTAAAAACGAAACGCCTCTATCTTACACTACCCTACATCTCATAAATAAAAGAAAATGCCAGAATATGTATACAAGGTGAGAAAAATAATGTATATGGATGTAAAACATAGAAATGAAACAGTAAATATGTTACAGGTCGACATTTCTGTGCCGGCATCGAGATGAAGGGAAGTGGTGCATGTTATGTAAGATTTACTGCATTATTACTTTTAAATCTTTATTGTAGGTAAGTTAATTAAAAGGCACAGTATTACAATATCTCCTAGTAATACTACATGAGGCTATACATAAAATTATAAACATGGTGTGTGTACGGTCACTAGGGTTCAATTTAGATTGCGATATACTGAATGATGATTTTATAAAGAAAAATACGTCTTGCTTGTATGATACTTTAATTACGACTAAAAATGACAATTCAATCGGACATACCGCCCACCAAAACATATTGTTTTCAACTTAAATTCACTAACAAAAATAAACGATAGCATTTAAATAACAAAACTTCAACTTAACAATAATTGTGATTGAGTACAGTGGACTGTATAACTGTAAAACTATAAATCCTTAACTACTTACTTAAAAACTTGATTGTACATAGCTATATAATATTATGTTATGTTTTGGCAGGAATACATTTCATTAAGTTTTTTACAAACTATCACATTGAAAAAAGTAACAAAATATTATGCAAAATCTTAAGGTAAACTTTAGGTAAATAAACATTTTTACTTCGTACATGAAATCTTCAAACAACTTAAACAATTCTCAACATAACCTTCAAAACCTTTTGTAAAGTAATACAAAGAAATAACTTCAAGATTAATGTGTTTACAATTTCTTATCTTCTTCTAATTTTTATATAAAGTAATTTAGTTTCAATAATAACAATAAACAATACATATTAATTTAGCTTGTAAATACATAACTCATTTTTTTTAATCAATTTTATTTGGAAGTAAAACTAACTTTGATAAAGGTCTTTTTAACTCTTTACTGCCCTTACATTTTACTGTTACTATTCGAACTAAACCATCTGAGCCAGGGTGGACTTCTTTCACGCAACCTAATAACCATTTAGTAGGTGGTAAGTCCTCTTCCTTAATTACAACGACATCTCCAATATTTGGTGACTGAATGTTGGTGTGCCATTTACTTCGTTGTTGTAATGTGTTTAAATACTCAGATTTCCAGCGGCGCCAAAAATCCTGAGTCATCTTTTGTATACATCGCCATCTTGTGAGTAGGCCAGCATCAGCCTGCTTGTAATGAACATCAGGAACACCAATCAATGGTTCGCCAATAAGAAAATGTCCAGGTGTGAGTGGTGTTAGTGTGTCGATAGTCTCGTCTAGTTGACAAAGTGGGCGAGAATTAAGACACGCTTCTACTTGGGCCAATAGTGTAGACATTTCTTCATATGTTAGTTTTGCGTCTTTGTTTACTCTTATCAAGTGTCTCTTGGTAGATTGTACACCAGCTTCCCATAAACCGCCATAATTTGGCATCCTCGGTGGAATAAAATGCCATGTAGTTCCATCATTTGCCAATATAGCTGCTACTTCACTTGTAATGTTAGCCTGTCCTTTATGAAATAATTCTCTAAGCTCTTTAGCGGCACCAACAAAATTGGTGCCGTTATCGCTCCATAAATTTTCACAGTCGTATAGGAGCTACCAACGTTGACAAGTGAGCATTTTAGTATAGTTGGTTCTTTGATATACTGTTCCTCTTGCTATTTCGGTTAGAGTCCGGGCTGTCTGGCTGGTCGCAGTGGTTGCGTTTTTTAGTGCGCATCTCTTCTGCACAGGATAATTTCCTTAATTTAAAGTCATTTTTTAACGCGTAATTTTTAATATTTTACCTTTAGATAGATCCATTAGACATAATTTTTTTATTGCAAGACGTTTTTTTCGTTGTTAAATAGGTGCCAGACGCAATTTTTTATTTCGTTTTTATAAAAAATTCAAATTATTTTAGAATGTCTGTAAATTTCATATTATGTTCTTCAAACATAATATAATCTAAAATTAATTAGCCAGACGCTAATTCGATTGTTAAGTATTAAATAATGTGTATAAATAAAAAAAAGTAATGAAGCATGCAGCTCATCAGCTAGTGTATTTTAACTATGCGACAGGAAATAATTGCAAGAATACAATATTATTTACACTTGTTCTTATAAATAAAAGCTTAAATGAAAAAAAATAAACATAAAAGTGAAAAATAAATTAAAGTTACCATACATTGAAAAGAATGGAATAAAAACTTTATCAATGAAGGTTAAACAATTACATCGTTAAATTTAAAAAGCCATCTTCATAATCATCATCATCATCATCTTTCCTCACACTGTCAGAATTATTTATGTTATCGTCTAAGGAATTGTTATTGTTTTCCAATATTCCATCATCTGTAAACAACTAGAAAGTTTGTTTCAATATTATTGATGTACACACGTACACACACACAACACACACACACCACACCACACACGACACACACACGTGAACACACACACACACGCATGTTTAAGTTTGTATTGAATTTAACTAAAGTAGTTAGCATGAATTTATATATTGAACTGCACATGGTGTGCGAATTTTATATTAAAACGCGGGCGAAGCCCGTAAATGTACCAATGGAAGGTACTTGTTCCCACAACACAGGGAATCCTAGAGTAGGAACAATTCAATTTCTATGCATCTTAGGTATATTTTGGAAAAAAAGAAGTTATTTTTTATTGTTATTTAATTTTCGCGGCCGACCCTTTCTATCTCTCTTGCACTTTAAACTATCTCTCCATATACACAATCATCAAATTGTTATACTTACCTACTTTCACTACGTTTTTATTTGTACATATTTAATACTTAACAATCGAATTAGCGTCTGGCTAATTAATTTTAGATTATATTATGTTTGAAGAACATAATATGAAATTTACAGACATTCTAAAATAATTTGAATTTTTTATAAAAACGAAATTAAAAATTGCGTCTGGCACCTATTTTACAACGAAAAAAACGTCTTGCAATAAAAAAATTATGATTGATGGATCTATCTAAAGGCAAAAGTTTAAAAATTACGCGTTAAAAAATGACTTTAAATTAAGGATAATTTCCTGTGCAGATAAGATGCGCACTACTGAACGCAACCACTCCGGCCAGCCAGACTGCGCGGACTCTAACCGAAATAGCTAGAGGAACAATATATCAAAAAACCAGCTATACTAAAATGACTTCTTTTTCAACGTTAATAGCTCCCGTACCACAGTGACCCCTTCTAGCCACGAATCTACGAAATGCTGCAATGAATGCTTGTGTAGTTAAATCTGTAACGGCTTCAAGGTGTATTGCTCTTGTCGACATACAAACAAACAAACAGATGTAGCCTTTCGTGCAATGATGACCTCGTCCTCTCGATGTTTTTAAATAAATAGGGCCTGCGTAGTCAACACCTGAGTTCAAAAAGGCTCTATTTTGATTGACTCTCATTGCAGGAAGTTCTCCCATTTTCTGAGTTCTAATCTTCGCTTTATCAATTATGCAAATTTTGCAAGTTCGAATGCATTGCCTTACAGCAGCCTTAAGGTTAACAATCCAAAATCTGGTACGTATAAATGACATCATTAACTGTATACCACCGTGTAACGTTTTAACATGAGCATCTTGTATTATTAATTTAGCTAAATGCACTTTCTGTGGTATGATTATGGGATGTTTTGTAGATTCTTCTATATTTGCTTTTTGTAATCTTCCGCCAACCTTCATGATCCCATTTTTATCTAAAAATGGAGAAAGTTTGACTAGTGTACTTCTGGGTTTAACTCTTCCTTCCTTCTCTATATCTTCCAAATCCTTTTTATAAACAAGTCTTTGATAATATTTAATACACATCTTTAATACTTCTTCCATTTCTTCTACTTGTATGTATCCTTCTTTCTGATATTCTTCCTTAGGTCTCCAAAATCTTCTACAATATGACAAAACTCTTTTCATCCGAGATAAACTCGAAAATCTTTCCCAAATTGGTATTTCAAAATCTTCTTCCTTTGTGTTGTATAAACTCTTCAACTCTAAATCTGTTTCTGGAATATCCGTTTTTGTTGTGATAGTGTTACCTTTATCTTTCAGCCATTCTGGTCCATTCCACCAAAGATTCGCACTCTTTAATTCGCAAGCTTTAATTCCTCTCGAAGCGATATCTGCTGGGTTCTCAGCAGATCGTATGTGACTCCATCTGCAGCAGTCCACAACTCGCAAAACATCTGCCACTCGATTAGCGACAAAAGTCTTCCACTTACTTGGGTGAGATTGCAGCCACGATAAAACTACCATTGAATCAGTATAAGCGTATATCTGCGTGTTCGTCAGTTTAAGTAGATTTGATGTTTCTTCAATGACTTCTGCCAAAAGCGCTGCTGCACATAACTCAAGTCTAGGTACGGTAAGCTGTTTCAACGGAGCTACTCTTGTGCGAGATGCTATCATGGTAACATAGACATCATCTCTTTCATCGACGACTCTAAGGTAAACGACAGCTGCGTATGATTTCGTTGAAGCGTCTGCGAAACCATGTATCTCCACCACTTTACTTCTTGGAGCTGTGTGAAACCATCGTGGGACTTCAAGCGATTGTAATTCAAGTAAGTCATCTCTATAGCATTTCCATTCTTCTATTATGTCGCAGGGTAACTCATCATCCCATCCCTTGTTACAAAGCCAAAGTTTTTGTATCATGACCTTTGCCACTATTACTACAGGAGATAACCACCCAAAAGGGTCAAACAAACGTGCAACATCTGAGAGAATAGACCTTTTTGTCACAGGGAGTATTAATTCAGGTAAGTCTATAGTTATTTTAAATGTATCACTTCTTCTATCCCATGTTAAGCCTAATATTTTTATTATTTTATCTAGTTTGATTTCTAAATTTTCTATTATTGTATTATCATCTTCTTTTATGTATTGTATGACTTCTTCAGCATTACTGGACCACTTTTGCATGTTAAATCCTCCCCCTTTTAATACAACCTTTATTTCTTTACAGAGCTTCTTTGCCTTTTCTATATCTTCATGGCCTCCCATTAGATCATCAACGTAAAAAGATGTTTGAATCGCATTAGCAGCTTCAGGATATTCTACACTTTCATCATTTGCTAATTGTTTCAGTGTTCTGACGGCGAGGAATGGTGCTGCGGCCGTTCCGAACGTAACTGTTAAAAGTTTATAACTTCTTAATACCTCGTCTGGATTGTCTCTCCAAACAATGCATTGTAATTTTGAGTAGTCTTCAGACATCTTAACCATTCTGTACATCTTTGTTATATCCCCAATGAAGCAAATCTTATTAATTCTCCATAAAGTAATAAGACTGCGGAGGTCTCTTTGTAGAACAGGACCTACTCGCATTAAATCATTCAGTGATAAACCGTTGGAGCCCTTAGCTGAAGCGTCGAAGACTACACGGACCTTTGTAGTCTCTTTGTCTTGTCGAATGACAGCATGATGAGGTAAGTATATAGTGTTCTTGTCATCATCATCTTCTAACTTCTTCATGTGACCCATACTAATATATTCTTTTATAATCTTAGCGTATTCTTCTTTTAGTGATTTGTCTTTAGCAAATTTTCTTTCTAATTGTTTGAATCTCTTTATTGCAGTATCCTTAGTATTTCCTATTTGTTCAATTGTTTCTTCTAAACTTTGCTTTAAAGGCAATTGTACTATATATCTTCCTTCGTGATCTCTTTGGGTTGTTTTTGTATATATATCTTCACATTCTTCTTCTTCTTTTGTAAATATCTTCTTCTTGTTGTATAAGAACGTGTCTATTTCCCAAAAAGATTTGAGTAAGTCATTGTCTTCTCTGATGAACATACTTCTTAGTGTTTTCGTATTGTTACGGTCAGCATGTGTAGTCTGGCCAGACAAGATCCAACCCAGACTAGTCTTTTGAGCTACTAAACCGTTGTGTAGGCGTATGATGCCGTCTTCAATAATTCTTGTAAAAACTTCTACACCTAGTAGAAGGTCAATGCTGCCAGGTGTTCCGTAAGTAGGGTCAGCTAAATCAATAGTTTCTATTTCCATCTGCAGTGAAATCTTTTTGGCAGGCAGAATCGACGATATTGTTTTCATCACATAAGCTTCCATTTCAATAGGCGACGACTTAGTGTGTAATGACAATTGGACCTTATACTTCAAATCTTGTTTTTCTTCACCTATACCCGAAACTGTACCATGTACTCTTCTCTTCTTTAGGTTTAGTAAATCGACAACTCTTGACGTGATGAAAGATGCTTCTGATCCCTGGTCTACAAGTGCACGAAAACGGTGTAGTTCACCTGACTTGCTTTTTATGTAGACTATCGCCGTAGCAAGTAGAACCCTTCTACTAGATTGTGCTTCGCTTGAGTAATGCGCTGTGACTTGTGCTTCTGATGTTGATGCGCTTGTTGGAGTCGTTGTGCTTGTGTAATCAATCCCTCGCTTCTTGTCTAAGTGTAATAGGGAATGATGTCTTCTTCTACAAATTCTGCAAGACGTTTGTTGTTTACAATGTGAAACGGTGTGATTGGGAACTAAACAATTAAAGCATAACTTATTCTTGAGTGCAAATTGATGTCTGTCTTCAATAGTTTGTTTAGAAAATTCGTTGCAGTGATAAATATAATGATTTTGTTGACAAAAGATACACTTCGGCTGATTGTTACTTATTAAATGTGAATTCTTAATATTCTTAGCGGCATGGAATGATTTTTGTGTTGACGATCTATCTTTATTTGTTGTTTGTAGACTGTTTGATGTTATCATTTCCAAGGTGCGATACTTTAACTCAAGGAATTTATTTAAATCTTTCCAACTAGGAAACTCTTCCGATTCTTGTTGATAAATATATTCTTCCCATGATTTGTGTGTCTCCTGGTCTAATTTTTGTAGTATAATATAAATTAAAATTGGACCCCATGTATCGGTACAAATTTGCATATTTTGTAGACTATTTAAACATTCATTAGTTGTGTCCAAAATGAATTTAATTTGTATCGATGTTTGTGTATTTATCTTACGTATGCCAAAAAATCTTTTAAATATTGAGTTTATAATAATCCTTTTATTACCGTAACGATTCTTTAAAGTGTCCCAAGCTTGTTCATAATTATTTTCGGTTACATTAATATGTTTCAATAAAGATGCGGCTTCACCGGTAACACTCAACTTAAGATAATGTAACTTTTGTACCTTTGATAATGACGAATTATTATGCACAAGTGTAGTGAACAAATCTTGATATGATAAAAATTCATCGTATCTTCCTGAGAAAGTAGGTAACTCGATGTGTGGAAGTTTCACCCCCGAAATATACGGTTCGACCATTGAAACACCCATTTCACTTTGTTGCATCACGTTTTTATTCGCACCCAATAAATCTATCATGTCCGCTTTAAAGTTGATATACACATCTTCGTATTTATAATATTCTTCGTTTAAAAAATAAGGAATCACGCCGCGCTGATCTCTCGTCGTACGTTTCGATAATTGCAAGTGTGCTTCATTAAATAACTTCCAATAGTCTTCCATACACTCCAAACGTGCTTTTATATAGCCCTCCGTTAATCTCACTTTAGGTGATTTTTTAAAATTAATTTGTGTCTTCTGTAACTTCGATGCTAAATCTTCTAATATGTTAATATAACTTTCTTGTTCGGAAGTAATAGTAGTAGCCATTATGTTTAATTAAATTCTTAAATATTATCTTCTTATAAATGCAACGATTCACTTCAAAATCTTCGATTTTTAATAATTAATTATAACTTCATTTGTCTTGACATCAATTGTAACAAAGCGTCGCTAACTTGTAACTCGTAAACAACTTTTTCTATATAGGATTGCTCGCCGGCCCGATGCACTATTGTTCTCGTTATCGCAAAACTATCCGGCTCGAAGGACCATATGTACGGTCACTAGGGTTCAATTTAGATTGCGATATACTGAATGATGATTTTATAAAGAAAAATACGTCTTGCTTGTATGATACTTTAATTACGACTAAAAATGACAATTCAATCGGACAGTGTGCTTGCTCCGCCTAATCTTTGTAACCACTAACCACGGAAGAGACTTTTCGGCATATTTTTTTCGAGAGTTAATTTAAATTCAAGTTTAATTTAATAGCTGCAGAATATGAAGAACACATTTAAATACTTTTGAATCAATACTAGTTTAATCGAGGCAGTTTAAATTGTTTGTAATGTTACATATTTGTTACTCTTTCATGCGAAAACCATGGATGATTTTTGTAAATGATGTAGCTTATGTACACATTAAGCTATCGACATATATTGATCAATAATAATCTCTCTGATCAGAGAGATGTTGGAGGTCCAGCGGTCTCCGGCACCAGGCTAGTGGGTGTGGTCAGCTTCGGCCCAGCGGAGTGCGGGAGGGTCGACGCACCGACCGTGTTCACCAGGGTTGCAGCGTATGAACAGTGGTTGAAAGGGGTTATACGGAAGGTAGTTTTGTTTATATTTTGATAATGTTCTTTAAGGAACAATGTAGCAGAGTACGCGTGGTTATTGTAGTTCTACTCTTTTTTAGAAGTTTTCCATTTAATTGTAGAAGTGGTCTTCAGACGCGTATTACTTTGATAAATTTTAACTAAAATGAGATCATTGCAGATGGTTTACTCATCCAATACCTATATTTGTCGTAATAACTGATTTCTATTTAAACAGAAATGTATAAAATATTATGCTGTTAAATAATACCTTTAAAGAGGAGTACTTTCGTTTCAGAATCGCTGATGAACCAACAATAATATGGACTGCTTACTGGAAGGGAGAGACCTATTTTATTAATAAAGTAAAATTCAAAATTAATAAGGATTTTCATTTTCGACTTCATAAATAATAACCTCCTTTACAAAATTTTCTTTTTTCAAACCAACGTCACAACAAAAAACAAACTGTCAATCACTATTGACGTGACGTCACATGTATTCAATACCAAACATGTCCCTCCAAATATCAAATATATCCCTCTTGCTGCCTCGGAGGCTCCCGTCCTCCCAGAGTGTCCGAACCGTGTACGGTTGCACCAGGATTGGGAACAGGGACATAGTGGGCCATGGGCACAACGGTAGCGCTAATTATAGGGACGACTCGCACTTTCCTTTCCCTGCTGTACGGTTTAAGGAGAATACTAGGGATATTTGTGTAAGTTTCTTTTTTAGACCATTATTAAATTAACAGAATAGTGCTTAAACAGTTGTACAAAATAATATGTAATATGGTTATTATCCATACTTTATGAGTGAAGTTCATACATGCAATTTGCATTTATTGAGAATCTTGCCTATATGTATAGCAGGTTCTGCAGTTCCACCCACAAAAAAAATTACGACTCTAAACTTGACGCACTATAAAGTAGGGGGAGTCCGGGAGACTTGAACCGCTTTTTACTAAAAACTCTATAAAATCTGATCAGTGACCTGGAGAGCTTTAAGATCTACACCATATGGAAGCCTTATTATCTGGCTAAGATTTTATACTATTCTGAAAATAAAAGTTGCAAGGAGAAGATAGTAAACGAAGTTGTAATGAAAAATGAGTTTTGATTCAAGTCTCCCCAACCGGCGGGACACTTGCCCATCAGGTGCGGGACACTTGCCCATACCTTTTTAGAGGGGGAAATGACGCAAATAAAGCATATTATTCATTAGTTATGTATTATTTAGACACATTTAACAATAACTAGATTATTCATAATCACCTTCTAAACAATTTAGTGAAAAATGTTTTCAGAGCAACTCCTAAACATAACATTCGCTTCTTTTTATTAATTAAATAATCGTTTTGAGATATCTACTGCTAAATAAATCTACAAAACTAATTTAAAGACATTTCTTACTATTAATTAATATGTGCCTATTTGCCTATTTCTTCAATATTTGCCTCTTGGATGTTCACTTTGGAGGAATTTGGCGTAGTTGAATGCTAGTTGCATAATGCATTGCTTGTTTTATGGTTAAACCATAGTGCATTTTACTGCAGGTCAATAAGTAACGAACAAGCAATATCTCTTTATTTACATTGAAAATCCGGGAGCATTTGTGTTGGCTCCCCTTGTCTTGCAAAGGTGTTAACTTATGTTCACCTAACAGATAATACCGTAAAGTGGTTTTGCCTATCCCATACATGATTGCAATTTGACGAATAGATTTGCCACTCTTTATTTCTCTGACTGCGCTTTCAATCTTAGTCTTACTACCTTCCTTAGGCTTATTCTGAAATGGCATTTTCTTTCTAAAACAAAACAAAAGCTAACTTAAATAGTATACAAACTGCAAAGGGAGAGTTAAACCATTGTTCAAGTCTCCCGACTGCAGACTGGTTCAATTCTCCCGCACCCGACCCAAGGCCATATCTTGATTTTTTCCAACAAATCCACTATCAACTGGAGAACAACACTGAACGTACGACAAAATATGATAATCTAGTAATGCAATAACGTAGGTGTTTGATATATACCTTCATAAATGCGTGCATAGCAATTAAAACAACAAAGCCAAAAAAATTCACTCCGCGACGATGAAACCACTTTTTCGGAACTCACGGTCGAACGCGTCTGTTATCACTCAAAATTGTGAGTTGCTTGTGATTGGCGGGTAACGCGCGTTCATTTGTTTGCCACTTGGCGTAATTTGGCACCTAATTTAAAAAGTTATTGAAAGTGGTTCAACTCTCCCACCTGGGCAAGTCTCCCGGATTCCCCCTACAGTTTTACCGGAACATATAGCCAGAAATGTCGATTCGAGGGTCCAAATAGATATTTAAAAGTTGTTAAATACTATAGTGTTCAAGCATGAGTTAAAATAATTAATCGGCATTAAACTTGTCTATTTTAATGCACCATCTAGCATAGTCTTTAAGCGCTTGTCCGATCTAGGCTCTTCGGGAAAAAGAGAAAGGTGACTGGCGGCTGCTCTGCTGCGAAGAGAAGAAAGCATTATACCGGGCGTCCTTCTGCCAGACGTTCGCGGAGTTCCAGCACCCGACCGGAATGTGGAAGTTCTGCCTGGGCTGGGCGCTGTTCGGCACATCCTTTACGTTTTGGATGATGATGTTCTGCCACCACTATGGTACAAATGCTCCCTACATCGTGCGCTTGTTCCTTAGGCGCTCCGGCAGAGGGAGCTGTGCGATTGGCGGACGCTATGCTGCGAGGAGAAGAAGGCACTGTACCGGGCTTCCTTCTGCCAGACGTTCGCTGAATTTCAGCACCCGACCGGTCAGTGGAAGTTTTGCTTGGGATGGGCCCTGTTTGGCACGTCGTTTTGCTTCTGGATGATGATGTTCTGCAAGCGATACGGTAAATGTCAACAGGTTAAGTTTATATTAGAAATGTAATTATAGTCGATATAATTTACGATAATAATGATCTTTACTTTTCAAAACAGCTTGTGCTACATTGCTACATATTATGCTACATGCTACAATAATTGTACTTATTAAGATAACATTTCAAATAATTTTTTTACTTCTTTTTGTTTATTATCGGCCAACCCACAGTTTCATCCACAAAAGACTTGAAACAGATTTTAATCCAAACATAAGATGTATATGTATAAATGATGATAAAATGTAAATCATATTAAAATAAATGACATTGTGACAGTGTTCGAGCCGCTCCCAGCGTCGTTCTCCAAAGAGGCGCAGAAGGCGCAGCTCCGCCGCATGCTGGAGCTGCGCGTCAACCCGATCGACGGCCTCTCGTCGCACTGGGACTATGATAACGATCGGTGGAAGGTTTGATTCACTTTTATTGTGTATTAGATTATTATATTTATTTTTATTGCATTCATATGCTTTATAAATATATTTTTTTAAGAATAAAAAACCCGCGGATTCATCACGCGTCAAGAAGACGCAGGCTTGAATCCCGCCTAGTGACCAAATTATTTCTATTCTTTAAAAAAATATGTCGTATTCGATTAATTAATGCGTATTTTATTGCCTTTTAAAGAAAATTTATTACCTACTCTTTATTTTTAATTTCATTAGAAATATTAGAATAAATAAAATTATGGTAATTTTCTTTGTTACAGTCTTAAATTACTGGAAGCAGTGAGATTTAAGCAGTTAATTTTGTTTCGACGGAAGTTTGGTTTATGTGTTGTTTAGTTTATTTGTTAATTTTAAATAAAGATTATTAATTACGTATAAATTGTTTGTTTTATTTTTCTGTTCAAACTTCATGAATCTACACCAAATGATAATTGCCGTTTCCATTGAGAATCGAAAATTGTATGGTTTTATCAACCGAACTTTTTAACCATAATATTATAAGTTAATAGTTCATCTTTACTATGATACTAATGCAACCAAGAATGAAACCGACGAACATAGAGCAAGAGCTAGAACAAGAGCATTATTCCGTGATCTTTTAGTGTAAACGAAAGCTCGTATTCAGTGTTGTTCAGTATATCTAATAACATTGAATAGAATCTTTTCGAACGTTCTAAGAACAACCACGTGAAGAATTCTCAACGCCTATCTTAAATCGATAGAGCATTATACGACAGCTACTATAATAATAATCATTCTATAAAAATATCTTGAACTGTCTCTACCAAATGCACAGAACATACCTACCTACTGAAAATTTTCCTTTACTGGGGCCAATTAAAAAACTCTCCCAAACATTAAAAATAGTCTAGTATTATATCAGATTTCTATTTAACTGACTAATTAGTAAAATGATGTAATGAGTAACGTAACAGGATGTTCGGTCAAGCGTGAAACGTTTATATAAGGCAATGTTAATTTTTCGCGAAATTCTGTAATTCACTGAGGTTTCATGCAACAAATCTTATAGAGAATTATGAAGTGCGCAGTGAGTAGATTTTATTTATTTATTGCCGCGTAAGTTTAGTGTTGAAAGTGATAATTGATAAAAGTTCTATAAGTATTACCTATTTACATTGGATTGCAGTTGTTCATTTTTGTGTTGTTATAACAAGTAATTTTAAGGTTTCATGCGCAAAGTTGTTACATAATGTATTTAATTTTAAGAATTTCCATTTATTATTTAAGTATCTAGGTAGTAGATTTAAATTATTTTGTAACTATAAAGTTAAGCGAATATACATTGATTTCTAAAATCATGGAGAAATATGAGTAGGTAGGTACCTAAATTGCATTTTTTATCATGTAAACATCTTCGACACTAATAAGGTTGGCTTTATTTTGGAATAATTTAAGACTAACGAAAAAATATCGTTGCTTTTTCAAATTCACACTATTAAAATGTGTCTTTTTTCAGGTAGCTATAGTTTTAGCACTAGTGGGCATTTCAATAGCAAACCCCACTCCCTTGGGAATGGGCTTCTCCACATTAGGTAATTTTGCATATTTATTATACTAAAAGCATAGCACTGGCCATTATTATTTAGCATCTGATACTAGCTGCGCTCCGCGGTTTTACCCGCATTGCTCCGCTCCTGTTAGTCTTAGGGTGATGATATAATATAGCCTACGGCCTCCTTCAGCCTTCTTCCTTCCTCGAAAAATGGACTAAGTATCTAACATCGAAAGAATTTTTCAAATCGGACCAGCAGTTCCTGAGATTAGCGCGTTCAAACAATCAAACTCTTCAGCTTTATAATATTAGATTTAGTATAGATTAGCTATATTATAATTTTAACTAGTTGTTGAAGTAGCCTGTTTATACACAGTAATTATTTTTCTAATGTGTGTGCGATTTTAATAAAACTTAGTAGGTACCTAGAAGCTTGTAGCGCTTTCAAAGCTTTCTGTGATTTTTTTGTATCATAACTAAGTGTTTTGGGTGGATAAAGCTCTCCAAAGAAATCATCTTAAAATTGTGACCATAAAAAGAACAACTGAACCTATTTTAAAACACTTCTCTGAAATTTAAATCATTTTACGCGAAAAATTATGCCTTTCAGGATTGGCGTACAACTTTATAGTTTTGTAATTGAAAACTGATTTATTTATATTGAGTAATCATAATTAACATCAGGCTAGAATAAAATATTATCTTCCTAATGTATCGCTCGGACACGCTCTGCATTTTGTGAAAAGTTTAAATTTCAGTCAATTTTCAAATATATAGTTGTTCTTCTTCTTCTTTTTCTTAAGTGGCAACTCTACGCAATTTTTATTTATTATTTTTTTATGATTAAATGAACTATGATTGTATCTTTTCTTTCAGTGAAGGGTAACATAAAGAGAGCGCCCCGCTATGGGCGGCTGCGTCACCGAGCGTGATCCTAGCCTATAATACGCAAAAAGCCTTCATTAAATATGTTTACAAATATACAATTGTAGGTACATTTATATGTTATTCGACGTTTGCTATTGATATTTTATGAATTAAATGTTTTATGGACTGTTGCGTTGTTTTATTTTCTTCGAGAGCTGGTGAAATATTTGGATCATACATTTTAACCAAAAATTTGGAAGGGCGAATTGAGTAGGTACCCAGGTAATAAATGTAATAGTTAAATAAAGTTACGAAGTTAATCTGAGGTGGTCTACCGAGCTCACGTGAAAAGTTACAATTTCACAATGTCATAATTTGCCGTAATTTCACAAATTTTAGATAAAACTTCAAAAAGAATAAACTATAATACATTTACACTAATCTAGATCCTGGACTTTGCTTACGATAGTATTATAATACTATCGTATACGTCAAGATTTATTTTCAACATGTGAAAATATTGAACAAAGTATTATAAGCTAGCTCTTAAACAATTTCACAAATACATTAAAATCCGCTATGAAATGTACTTTTTTAGTACCATAAAGAAAATGGGTGTTGACACAAACATGTCTGTATCCATACTTTGTTTGCTGTTTTCCTTATTTATTTTCTCTCAAGCAAGGATCGACACAGAATCTGATGATAGTAAGTATTCTTTCTTATTTGTTTCATTGAGATATTGCATTGCATTTTATGAATTTGGTTTGTCCAATCCTGGACGCGAACCTCGTACTCTCTGATCTACTCTCTAACCACTAGACCATCGAGGCGATCGTCATTTCACATAATTTATTAATTAACTAAGTAATTTTCACTAAAACGGTAAACATTCTTTTTGATTATATAAATCGATATAAATCGTAATTTTTCAAAAAACTGTGACAAAAGAATGTTATATCGATTTCAAAGAAAGTTTATATGATTTATACAGGTGTAGCGGTTCTGTGAGTGATTTTAGGTGTACAAAAGTGTTTAAAAATACCTTTTTTTATCTCATTAGTATCATCATTGATCATCAGTTTGAATACATAAGATATACCTAATACAAATCCAAAGCTTTACGCAAAAACTAGTCGCTGAATTTAGTATTATCCTAATTCCTATATACCTATGTCTTCGTAGGTACCTACCTATATGTTATAACGCGAACATGAACAAAGTAACTTAAGAGAAACATACTATGATTATAGTAGAAAAAATTATGTTTAAAAATTCGAACAATTCATGCAGTTAAATAAATCTGGTAATTTTCGAAATTTGCGCAATTACGCTTATTATAACGTTCCGTTACACGCATCCGGCACGCATTGATGATATTAGAAACTTAAGCATTTCTAATTATATTTGTTTTCTGGAAATAATTGTAAATAGATAGTTAGGTATATATATCAAGTATTTTCTGTATTAGATTTATCAGAAATAGGTATCGTAAAGTTATAATTCTACATATTATATTTATATATGGCGTCCTGTGTGATCTACTGAATGTTATATCTTATATATATATATATAAGATATAATTAGTTATAACTAATAACATAATATCACCAGTGGAACTTGAGCGTATATCCCGTAAGAACATGTACCGTACAGAATGGCAGTATGAGGGTCTGCCCATTGAGTTTCCATCACGAAGATCCCTCGCCAACAATACCAAAGACAGAATTTCTGCTAGTGAGTATTGTTTTCGTAAAAATAGAGATTTAATCCAGAGGACTCACAGATTTAGAAAATAATAAACTAAATAAGTACTAACAGTTCACATGCTAAAGAATTTTTGACGTTTTATTTTGTTTTGTTTGAAAAAATATTTAGAATTTCGTCAGGAATTCAACGGTTATTACGAGGCAGATGTAACAAATGACAACTTGTTTAATTCAATTAAGTATGTAAATGTTTAGGAGACAATTTTAAAATTACACCCGATTCTATAAATAAAAATCTATTATAGCAACGTAAAACTAGTTTAATTTTTATTTTCCTAAGTATATCCGAAACTTGCCTGGAAGAAATCACTTCAAAGCTATAGGGCCAATTTCTACGGCGAAGATTCTTTTGTGATTAATTATTGTATTACCTACGTATCTGTTTAGTGTGCAATAAATAGTGTTTCTATTTATTTAATTCGTGATCAGTTCAATTTTGTAAATGTCCTTTAACCCGTTTTAGCCACGAAACAAACACACACACTAGACCGTCGCTACAGAAGGATCTACAACGCAGATGAGGTAGCAACCGTTGAAGAATACCCTTTCCTCGCTGCTTTACTCGTCAATAGACAGCTGTGGTGCGGCGCGGTTATTATCGACACTGATAAAGTGCTGACTGCTGCTCATTGCTTGCAGTTGTGAGTTTATGATAAGGTTATCTTGTTCTGTAATAAGTCAGCGGGTGTTTCAGGTAGTTGGTCAAGATTGGGACTAGGTCATATCATCATATGTGACTGAAAACTATCCACTCTTGAAAAGAAGAAGAAATCAAATCAAACAAAACATCATGCAAGCATTTTCACCAAATTTTTTTCCACCAATTAGGAAAATCTGTACAAAAATAAAAGGTCAAAGTTCGGTAGAAGTAGGTTCATACACAAATTACAATCTACTTACTACACTTTTTTTAAATCCAAATCCAGACAGTACAACAACCGCTTCTTCCGTGAATACGTCAAGATGCTGTCTATCCGAGTTGGCTCCTCCAACGCGACAGCTGGCGGCGACGTCTATCACGTCTCCGAGATATTCTTCCACCCCAACTACAAACCTAACACCCTGGAATTCAACTTTGCGGTTATAAAACTGGACAGGAATATTTCCTATGAGAAACTGGACACGAAGGTCGCGAAGATTGATTATGAAGCTGATAAACCGGTGCCTACTGATGCTGTGATCACATTTCTTGGTTGGGGCTCTGTTCTGGTAAGAAAAGTTCGATCTAAAATTAGCTCGTTCCTGTGACTTTGCTCGTGCACTTAATTTGGCGGTTTAATTTGAAAAATAAGTATAGGTATTACACGTTTATGATAAATTTCTAATCCTGTTGTATTGATTGAGAAAACAGTTCCTATCATTCTATGTACATTTTTTTCCAATATGCTATTATAATTTAAGTTTTTTAAAGGGTGTCGGTGGATTGGGAGGTCAAGTGCTATTACAGAAGCTTGAATTACCGGTCTATGATATAGCCGACTGCCAGGAGATATATGGAAGGTGAGAGATCAATTATTCAATATTTTTTTAAGAAATACCTGGACAGGAATATATACTTAGAGTAAAATGTATTATTTTTGCAGGGATTTGGTGCATTCACGAACCAACTTCTGCGCAGGATACATTACAAAAGCTAAAAACGTTTGCAACGTAAGTTCCGATTTTATAAGTACCTTCTCAAATTAACTAGGTGTAGGTATGTATAATACAGTATTTTTTACGTGTGCAGGAAAGACTCATCAATACAAAGTTTAAGTTATTTAATATCAATATGATACTTTTACCAAGTTTTCGAGTTTCTTTTCACGTAATAATTATTTTACATCACTTACAGCATGACGCGGGTGGCCCTGCGATCCAAGATGGCGTCCTGGTCGGAATCCTGTCATTTTCCGCCAAACGCTGTGACCTGCCAGACCAACCAGCTGTGTTCTCAGCGGTCGGGTCAGTTGCCTCTTGGTTGGATACGATTGGAGAACATACAGTTAAGCTTATGTAAGTATTGCTTTTAATATAATTCTCATCATGATGGTGGATGATCATGAGGCAGGTTTCAAAAACAATCCAATCATGCTTGAAATTATTTATATTTTATAGATAGGTATCATGGACGTATAAAAAAAGACGGACGGTATATCGCCTAAACATTGAGTGAAGCCTAGTAATGGCGGCGAAACATCCATGTGTGTGTGCAATGTTGCCATGGCAACAGCTGTGTTGATGACAATGGCGGCTGTATTTTTTTCTATAAATTTTGCCGTAATAATTTTGTCATTAAAACATAAAAGAAATAACTTGCTTCCCTGTGGAATGTAATCCCTTGTGTTTTGTTATTTAAAATTGTACTGTTGCGACACCATTTAACCACGCAAGACGGCATTTTAAATATTTTTTGTGAAACAGTGACGCAGTTAATCAGTCGGTAGTTCACGACGTAATGGCGGCCGACTAGCTTACTATGGTGAGAGTGTGTGCGTGTTTATTGTCTTTACACGATCGCTAGCTTACTATGGTGGCTTCACGTTGTTAGTTCGTAATACGGCGTCCGTCTTTTTTTATACGTCCATGATAGGTATATTGAGTATTTCACTTTCTTTAAATTTTTGAAATAATTGTTATTCAATTCAATTTTATAAAAAATTCATATAAATATTAGGTACAATACTCCAGGGAAATATTTTCCACAAATTCTGAATAATTGATTGTTTTAATCTAATACATGGAACCTGAAATATTTTTTTTTTCAGGAACACCGAACTGAAGTACCCAGACTGGACCAACAAACAGGAATAAAATAAAATAACTAATAGTACATTAATAATATATTTCCTCTAATACTGTACACATCGCAATCACTTCAGACTACTTTGTAACAAGAAATAAATAAAAACATTCCAAATTTATTTTAAATATATATTTCTATTCAACATACAACATTGAATAACATACAATTTTCAATAAGTTAAATCTGTTCTTCATCGGTCTTCCAATACTTGTATTTCATATGGAATGATATCGAGCTGATAATATAAGTTTAAAATTCAATGATTAAACGTTTACATGGCAACACCAAGCTAGGTATGTACAGCGAGCGGCGAGTATCAGCGGCTGTCAGCTGTCAAGTTGACATTGACGCGTGCGTTGGCGCCAACGGGCTACAGATTACAAATAACAATAGAACTATGAATAGGTGCGTGTTCGCAAGCGTTTGATTACGGAGCGTCTGCGCTTAGTCTAAGCGGTAGTTCTGGTGGAGCTCGGGCTTGATGTCGTACACCAGCTGCAGAATGTCTTTGATCACCTGCAAATTTACATTTCATATGTGAATCAATCAGTATTGAAAGTTCTCAATAATAATTATTATTTCCTTATTTATAACTTAAATAATATATCACTATTACTTTATTTACTACACAAAGCTTAAGCTTAAGGTATTATTAATAGGAGACAATGATTGAGATGGTTGTGGTTGTTAATATTCTCAATAAATGGCGTGAGGAGCCTTTGCCACATAAAACCGAAAGACTAGAATAAATTTGATTGATGAGTTGCCATGGTACGGCGAAATAAGCAGGTTCGATCCCACATCACAGTCAAATATTTTCTATTCTTGAAATTCTTTTAGAATTATTATATCAACTGAATAGCATTATAATGAATGTCGAATGTTTTATTAAATACCTATAGTTTCAAAATAAAGTCTGCCTGTTTCTTCAGTTATTTTGTAGATCAAGATATTATGTAGGTAAATAAGTTTTACTCGGGTATAACAAGAGTATATACTATACTGATTATGTATTTTTTATACATATTATATTACGAAAACTCACCGCTTCCTGTTGGGTGATGACCATTTTGTTCATCTCTTCAATCTTGACCTTGGTCTCTGCTTCGATCTTGGCAGCTACACCTTCCCGCGTGCCCATGTGCTATAAGCATAAAGTAATGATTTATATGACTGGTCATTTTACACAGCACAATTATTATTTGAAAATATGTAGAATGTTATGTTGTTATGATTTTAAAAGAGAAACTATGCGAGTTTCTTGCTGGTTCTTTGTAGAAACTGCTCTTTAAACAGGTGATAAATTGTTATTTCTTTGTATTTTGACAAATTAAAAGTTCTTCTAAATGAGGTGAAATTAGTTGGTTCGTTCGTTATGATACTTGAATGGTAAAATGTACTAAAGTATATTAAAATTTACACATAAATTATATATACACATAAAATCTTATGCTAAAAATTTGTTAGTATCTGTGTGTGTAAAGTTAAAATTTAACATTATTTAGATACAACATGGGAAACAATACATTTATAATTTAGTCTTAAATATTAACACATTAATTGATCATGCAAGCTTAAATAAAGATTAAAAACCCTATATTATATTACAGATAGAAATCTGCACTAGCAACAAAAAATTTATCATCAACTTGATAACTCAAGGTTTCTTGTTTGAGATAAAGATAGAAAATCACTACAAGAATAAAATCTAGACTGATGACTATAATATGATCCTTTAAAGCACCCAACTTGTAAATACATTAAAGAAATTATAATTATAAAGTGTGTCAACTGTAAATGTAGGAATGTATTTTTCTTACTGTCATATGAAAATCACTGAACAGATTTTGATAATACTTGACGTTGACAGTGATGTAGCTTATGTAGCAAAATAACACATGAGCTATTTTGCTGCACAACAGGTCTACACAACACATATTTTGATAATGAATGCCTATTTTACCACTGTCTTCACAAAACTACAGAACTTTCCCAATTTGTAGTGTATGCTTATTAATTACAGGCTGCACTTTGTTTCAACCACATGGCTCTGCTCCTGTTGGTCTTAGCGTAATGATAGCCTATAGCCTTCCTTGATGAATGGGCTAACATCTCGATCATCGATCTAACTTTGCAAATCAGACCAGTAGTTCCTGAGATTAGTGCATTCAAACAGAACTCTTCAGCTTTATAATATTAGTATTGATAGGGCGTTAATATCTATAATTCTAATTTACCTTAGCTTCGAATTCTTTGAACTGCCTCTCACGTTCCTGTCTGTACTTTTCAACCTCATCTTGGGCTTCTTCCTTGGCCTGCTTTAGGCGTTTCGCTTTTCCTATAAATTTATTGTTAATTTAAGTTTAATATATATTATAGTAGCTTTAGTTAAAATTAATTAATGTATCATTTCAAGACAAAATCGGTATTGTCCTTGTATCTAATTTTGTTCAAATAAATACCAACTTATCGCAGTCAATTGTTAAAAAGTAAAGAAGTGTAAAGGAATGGCAATGGTTTGCCCGTTAAGTACATTTACTACATTAGTACTATATTAATATTCCTATCAAGACTATTCAAAACATTTTTTACAAGTATACACCTACCATCTTTATTATTAAGTACCAAATAACGTTTCACACTTGGTAGGTACCTCATGAAACAATATCTTATTTCTTACATAAAATAAATAAAAAAATTTTGAGCCTTAAATAAATATGCTCATGTACTTGTATCAACAACATAACAATATACAGTTAGTACCTACATAATCATGTTTTTAGTTTTATACCCTTTTACAAGTTATTTTAAGGATGTTATGTTATATTTTCATTCCTTTATTATCTAGCAAATCTTTTATTTGTAAAATTTGATCGTATTTAGCACAAGCAAAGATTGTTATCTTCGACTAACACCCTCCATCATGTGACAGAAATCTTATTAGGATAGGATATCAATGGAAAGTATTCAAATTCTTACATTCATTAAATGTTTTTTTTCCATATGCATACATAGTATAACCGAATATTAGGATGTCTGCTAAGTGCTAAATACAAGGGCAGACCAATTTCTCACTGCAATCAATCTATAAAAAACTAAACCCACAAAATAATATAAAACGCAATTAATTGTACTTACGCTTTCTCGCCTCTGATACTTTCTCTGCGGCGCGCTTTTCAGCAGCCAACAATTGCTGGATCCCCTGCGTTTGACTCGCCATTTCAAATGATTTACACAAAAACTATGCGGAGACAAACGAGACCAAGGCGCAAATCAATAGCCGAAGGAAAGGTGACGAGACCGAGTCATATGATTATTTTAGTTCCATTATGTTGTCACGATTGGCGCTGTCATCGGCTCGTGCACCACGATTAGTGCGTAGATAGGAATACATTTTCAGATAAAATTAATGTTAATAAACCATTTGATACCGTTATGCTCATCAAACTTATATCAATAAACAAATTAGTGTTATGGAGTATTTTTTCTTAATTATACTTATTCTTCATATATTATTTTTTATTTTATTTTTTATCCATTGATTGCGCGTAATGGAATAAATTTTTTGGTGTTGACAGCAAACAAATATGTGCATTAACTATAAACAAATATAGATGGCGTTAGTAATATAAAGCCATTTTTTTTAACATTTACGAGTGATTTTATTATGTGAAATATTATAATAATTGCAAATTGGTATTCCATTTATCTTTCTTAGGTAATATTTTTTTTATTAAATTATTTTATGTCATTTAATATATCAAACTGAAGCTGTCATAAATTACGGACAACATCCGGTAGCGCCTGTGGGTAGCGCGGTAGCGCCATTGTTATTTGAATTTGAATTTAATTTCGGTACAAACCTTTGAATGGATAAAACAATTTTTAAGTAATTATTGATGTTTAACATTGTATTTAATCAAATAATATAAACTAAAATTGTTGGGGATACTTAATTTCAATGTGTTAACTTTGAAAAAAAAAAGGTTTTCAGGGGCCCATAATAATGAATGTCTCAATCTTGTCTCAATAATATGAGCCATGAGTCACGTCGTTAAAACTTATATCTTCGATCACAAATAGCATTAAGTACATGATACATCTATACTTTTTTATATTTAATATTATAAAGCTGAAGAGTTTGTTTGTTCGAACGTGCTAATCTCAGGAACTACTGGTCCGATTTGAAAAATTATTTCGGTGTTAGATACCCCATTTATCGAGGAAGGCTAAAAGGCTATAGGTATATCATCACGCTCAGACTAACAGGAACAGCAATGCGGGTGAAACCGCGGGGCACAGTTAGTTAAATAATAATATATAGGTAGGTACTAGGTAATAATAATTCAAGCAGACTACCACAGAGGTGGGTACCAACTACCACATACTACTTAATCCTATCCTACTTAGTCAAGATTCCTACTTATTATAAATGCGAAAGTTTGTGAGGATGGATGTATGGATGTTTTCCTGGGAAAACCAACGAACTGATTTCGATTATACTTGGCTTTGATTTATCTTATGTAGGTACCTACTAGATAACTAGAATAACACTTGATAATTTGATACCTAGGTATATCCCGCGGGTTATTCGGCGGATTGTGCCACGACCTTTGACCGACTCGACCCTGAATCACCTGAAAGACCAATAAAATTGAAAGACCTACTTATAAATTTAACCTGTGAATTTAACATTCAAGAAAATCCTATGTCAAGAAAGTTACTTATAGGTAGACTGGTACCTACCTACATTGATTTTACTTGTTCATGTAGGTAAGTAAAAACTTTTAAACAACCAGTAGTTAACTAGGTACAAGAAATAAGAATACCTAAATGTCTTTGTTATAAAGTCAAAAAGGTTAGCTTGGACGAAATCAGATAGGTAATAAATTAACAGTAATCGTGTAGGTATGCCTCATAAACATTTAATTTTAATTGTTGTTGTTCAATTCATGCATAAGATATTATAATAGAAATAATTACCTACTATCTCCAATCAAAACAACTTTCCTTTTCATATCAAAAACAACGATTCAAATTCATGACATAGTGGGGATCGTCATTGATTTTGCATCTCTGTCTTTTCACCTAAAGTACGTGAAAGGAAAGATGGATTATATTTAAAAAAAATATTCTATTTACGACTATGTATTTTAGTGTAACGTTCATTGAACTTTGTAGATTACGAAGCGAATGTGCCGTTACTATTAGAGCAGCAATGTACGTTACGTGCAACATATGTCCGCACAACGTTATGACGACCGGCGTTCTATTCTCGGTCGTTTTGCGTCACGTCACAGTTTCTTTATCATTTCGGTGGCAAACTTAACGTAGTATGGCCGTCGTCTGGAAGTATTCACAGTTTTACTTCCACAAAGAATACGCGATAAACATTGCACAGAGCGAATTGAGAAAGACTTTTTTAAATAAATTCTTTACGCGTGTGAGATAAACAGTAAATGAAGTGTTTATTTAGTTGATACTAGATTACGTTCGACCTATTTTTCGTTTTCGGTTTTCACCAAGATTTTAAATATCAAAATGTGGTTAGTTAGCCAACCAAATTCTGTGATTCTGGAAGTTAAGGTGGATAGCAATGCCATCGGACAGCAGCTGTTGGAAAGGGTGAGTTATATTCTATTTCATATAATCCAATTACATATTTTGTACTTATTGTAATGATGATGTTTACATAATTATTAATTACTGGCAAATGGCAATAACATTTATATCTTAATGGCCTATAAAAACTCGTGCCACACATTAAAAAATACACCACGATTAACTATGGATTGAGTATTCAGGTTGCAGCTGGATTAAATAAAGATAATTTTTTATCATTTCATCAATACAATAAGATTGTTAATGTTTATGAAAACCGGCGTGGCATTTCAGTAAATCTACTTAATTAAACGATAAGTTACAAATAGTAGGTATACATAGTTAAAATAGAAACCGTAACTAGTGATTGTAACGTTTACCTTGTGGACTTTGGACTCGGCATTGTTAACGTTTACCTTCACTGTTACGAGACGAAATTTTCATTTTATCGATGCAATAATTAACCAATTGAAGCGATACACCTATGTTTATTAATAAGTTTGAATATTTTATGTTATAATCTTCAAAAGGATGCAATTAGGTATCAAAAAGACAACAGATATCTACATATTAAATCCATGTAACTACAAAATTGTATCAATACGAAAAACATTCTTATTAGTTTTACTTCAAGTCTCATATTACTTTACAATCCACCAATAATTCACATAGGTAGGTAATTACCTATTACGGTATTACCTATCTTAGATTAGCTAAAACTGTGCTTATCCGGAAGTTCTAAACGTGGCTATACAAATATAGGCTAATGCAATCAACTTATTTAACATCGGTTTTGATAAATAGGTAGTTGTTTTCATAATTTATTAAACTTTCTTTTATTTTCGGCGCCAAAATGCTTTAAATGTTGTTTCGATTCGAAGTAGGTACGAATCGACTTGGCAGGTCTCCAATGCAATATAAAACGAATCGGGGACATAGAATTTTAAGTGTTTAATCTTCTATTTTTATGATTGTGTCCTTATTTCCATATCTCTTTATCAGGTCCGCAAAGCATTACGGAAGACTAAAACGTTTGAATAGACGCAAAAAAATCTAGTGACCATTTTATGAAGGAAATTATCGTAAAAGGTAACTCGCTTTTAGCTGTAATTATAATCTGAGTCACGAAGAATATATTACCTAGGTACCTACATAAAGTCTATGTAGATATTCCTGTATATACTTACGCCTCAGTTGCATAATATTTAAGATCCGTTACATTGTATGTGTGAATGTGTCTATACTTACTTACACATTGTAGGTATGCTGTAGTTATAATTTCATGCGATATGCCATTGAGGTTTGATAACGGTGCACCCAGGCCCCGACGCTCCTTTGTTTATTTGTAATTTGGTACACAGCTTGTGTTTACATGGCGATGACTTAGCATCGATATCAATGATTATCTCATTTTAAAGCGTTTACATTTTACAATTAGAACGCGCGCCACGTTTTTTATAAAACAAGACTGGCCATAGATAATTATTACGACCAAATTAGGGCGAAGCCGTGAACAGCCAGCCTTATGTTGTACAATGTACATGCACGGTGCAGCGTTTACTTGAAATTAGAATAAAGAACACGGCGAGATAATGATCGTTCCGATCACGCTTGGCTCACGTGCGCACCGCGTGGCGGGCCGCGGGCTCAGCTGCGTGGACTTTGTACCCTACAATCACCGGTGACGCGAACGCTAGGTTAGGAGTTGCAATGCTTGGCAACTATCTTTTGTAGACTGGCTGATTCCCGCGGCTTTGTCTGTCCTAAATCACTTTATACAAAATAATGTATAAGAAGTCGCTTTTGTATGCTGAATAATAGAAAATTGCAGCAGTTTTGCTGTACCTACGATAAATTTACATAAGCACCTACCTACCTATCTAATAGAATTTTGTTGCGATACGACTAAATAATATTTAAAAAATATGAATAGTAGGTACCAACTACCAAGTACCAACCAAGTTAAATTTCTAATTCAGATATTCTACAGATATTATAGAGAAAATAAATTACTAGGTACCTAATAGGTCTATGCAATTACAATTTACAAGTAATTTTGTATTAGGTTATTCTATTCAAAACATACTTAATATACCTACTTAGGTATATTGTATTGTTAAAAAAAATAATAAAAACGCTCAAACTAATGACGAAGCTAATAAGAACAAAATTCGCAAAGCATGATGATATTGAAAATGAAATTTGAAAACGTTCTAAATTTGAAATAGATCACGGGCACGGGCATAAAGTAAAATCTAGGCTACTTCAATTAGATTGGTCTGAATGCTGCATAATAATTGGGTATAGCTGTTTGAACTTTCAAATTGCTGTGGACTTTGTACCGTGACGTCATAATTGCCCATCGCTTGAAGGATGGCAATATTTCACAATTGGTGTAAATTTTTTTTGAGACACCAATTTGCGCGATGCTCATCAATCTCTTTTGATTAGCTGTTATTAACGGGGTGTTAACAATATTTTTTACATCTTGCTTTGTATATTGTCAGTGTAAATTGTCGAAATCTCTAAGGTCGAAATTTAAAGAGGTCCATTTAGTTGAACATGCACGTTGCACATCACTATGACATTATGCAAATTGACTAGAACCTGCTCAAAAATTATTTCTGAATACATGTCAATATAAGAGAAGCCAATGCGAGTAACTAGCTTAATTATATAATACAGTTTTATATTCATTACGTAGGTACGTAATGTACAGCCAGCTTTACAGATCTAGGTCTATCCTGGGCCTTACAGCTGTAGGGATTAAAACCTAAACTCAATAGTTACGGCTTCATGTCCTATTAAACTAAATACCTAATAGACTCAGACCGTTGACCGTATCTTATTTGTTTATGTAGCAAAAAATTTAACAAGTTTTATGAATACAAAAAATCATGTTTTTATCGTCGTCCCAGCTAGCAACAGGATAATTTAATTTTCTTGTCAAAAGAATAATGTTCTGCATGTATCATATTAGGTATACGTAATTTATATCCTGTAAAAGGACATTTACCTGAGTATACCAGTAGGTGTAAGTAATTAGCATGTACCTATATTCTCCCAATTTTTGCCACTCTTAAACTAAAGCGTGCTAGGTACCAATTTATAATTTAAATATTTTATAGTCCGGTTGACTACACTAATTTTTAATCTATTTCTATCGTCTAATAAAAATTGTAAAAAATTGCTCTCAGCTTCATAGAACGTATTCAAAGTCAAACAGTACTGTGGACTTTGGACAGGCTAGTCATTGTACCTTCACATTTACAAGCTCGTCATTGGTTATTTTAGAGCGCTGTTTCGTAATATTTTTTTAACAATTTTCTATATGTACTTTGTACAATGTACATACAGTGTGATGTGTACACATTTCGACGGTTTATTTGCGTTACGATTCGATAAAAAAATAAAAAATACTTTTAGAGAAACATATGTGTTAAATTTTAAACTTCAAAGTTGACCTATCAATTTTATTTAAATTTTGTACATTTAATTTATTTGATTTGATAATAGAAATAAACGACCTTAGCAGTAAATAGTTTTTCTTAAAATCTAGGTGTATAATATAAAGCTGAATGGTCTAGATTTTGCTATTTTCCTAATTTGAATGATCATGTTGATGAAAAATAAGGGGGTCGTATTTGATTCCATCCATACTAATATTATAAATGTGAAAGTAACTCTGTCTGTCTGTCTGTTACTCAATCACGCCTAAACTACTGAACCAATTTGCATGAAATTTGGTATGGAGATATTTTGATACCCGAGAAAGGACATAGGCTACCTTTTATTGCGAAATATGTACCACGGGCGAAGCCGGGGCGGACTTCTAGTTTATTATAAAACATGAATATTTTTCGAAACAATCTAGTAACAATGTTCATTGTTTGTCGAATAGTTTAAACAAGTGGCCGTTTGTATTGGACTTTGGACAGATGACAGCTCACGGCTGTGACGTCACAACGTGGTTAAACCGTGTTTTAATATGAGAAAACTAGATTTTCTTTGAAATCGATTAGCTGTAAATAGAACAATAATGTAACAGGTTTAACGTAAATGCAATGTTCATGCGAAATTAATCAAATGTCTTTCTATATTAAAAACTACTGACTGCAATAATCATTTCTTTATATAATAATTAAATTCACAGAAACGAACTTATATCTAGATTCTAGATGTAAGAAATCTCTATAGGAATAAGGGAATCCAGCTTCATTCATAAATACACTATTTTTAAAATAATTCGGCGAATGTCAGAGGCTTTCCCTATTATAAAGGATCCTTGCAGTCTGATTCAACAAAGGTCCTTCACGTTAAGGGTCAATTACCTCGAGTGATAATATTTGCCCTTAATGATACGACCTTTAAGCTGATAACATACATTGTTATTTCCCGCTGTTATTAAAAGTGAATGTATGTTTAAGTAATTTGTGAATACAGAAATGTGTCCTATTTAGGCTGACTAATTTTAAAACTCAAAATTTCGCAAATATTAAATAACTAACTTGAATTAAGTGTTTTAATCGTTTATAATAATTTAGTAATTATCTTAAGTTTTTATTCAATGAAGCAAAAACGACTTATTTAAATTCAAATTCAAATTCAAATTCAAATTATATTTATTTGCAAGAATGTAGTTACAAATTATAGATGTTTTTAATTACAATATTATGTGGCTAATACATTCTACCCATTGATTGGGTGTGCAAATATTGAAAAAGAAAGTTGATTAGTCTAATTATTTAAATGTACACACAATTCAACTTTCACAATTACGCGAACGCACTACGATTAACACGATTATATCACACACTTATCACACACAATTCAGTTTACACTACTTAAAAGTCATAAATTCTTCAATGTCATAAAATTGTTTCACCATCAACCAGTTCGTCAGTTTATTTTTGAAAAAATTTACTGGTAGTTCCTTGAAATTGTCCGGTATTTTATTATATATTTTAATAGCCATAAATATTACACTGTTTTTAGCTTTGTTAATTCTACACGTTGGGAAATGTAATTTGTTTTGGTATCTTGTCAACATATGCGAATTTACTTCTCCTTTCTTCTTAAAGTATTCCGGGTGATATTTTACGAATAAACATACTTCTCTTATGTACATGCAAGTTAAAGTAAGGATCCGTAATTTACTAAACAGAGGTCTACAACTGTCTCTTTGGTTCAAACCGCACAGAGCTCTGATACATTTTTTTTGTGAGACAAATACTTTCCGCACATCACAAGATTGTCCCCAAAGAATGATTCCATACGAAAGTACAGAGGAAACGTAGGCATGATAAGCATTTATTGCTGCATTCATAGAAACAGTATCTCTTAAACGCCGTAATACGTAAACGAAACGATTAATTCTGTCACAAACGTAATCAATATGTTTGTTCCATTTTAGACCTTCATCCAACAAAACACCCAAGAATTTATGATGATCTACTTGTTCTATTACTTGGTTATCACACTTTATATTTAGGTTTATTTTGGAGCAATTCTTTGTATAAAATTGAATTATTTTTGTTTTTAATAAGTTAATTTTAAGATTGTTGTCTTCTAACCATTTTACAATATTTTTAACTGCTTCATTTATATCTCTCTCGTACGTTTCCTTTTCAGTACATTTAACAATTAGGGTAGTGTCGTCTGCGAATAAAACTGATTTGTGTTTCACTGATTTCGGTAGGTCATTAATATACAAGAGAAATAAAAACGGGCCGAGCACACTTCCTTGTGGTACACCTGATCTATTAGTTTTTTTTACTGATCTATATACGTTTCTTGATTGATTTACTATTTGTTGTATTTCCACAAACTGATCTCTATCCTTTAAATAACTAGCAATCCATTCTTTGGCAATTCCTCTTATACCATATTTATCTAACTTAAGCAAGAGTAATTCATGGTCTACAAAATCAAATGCCTTGCTCATATCTAGAAATATAGCGCTTACGGGTTTTTTTTCGATGAAGGCTTGAATTATTTCTTTCACCATATCAAAGCATGCTAATGAAGTGGAACTATTTTTCCTAAATCCAAACTGTTCTTTACATAAGATCTTGTTTCTATCAATATAATTTCTAATTCTTTCTAAGATTACTTTTTCAAATATTTTAGATATCACTGGTATTAACGCTATCGGTCTGTAATTCTTAATATCTTTCGGATCGTCTTTTTTAAATAATGGTTTTATCACTGATGTTTTCAGCGCTTGTGGAAAAGTTCCCTGTTCCATCGATAAATTTACAAGAAAAGACAACGGTTCGCAAATATGGTCACTGCATGATTTTAATATTTTTGCACTTATTCCATCTGTTCCTACTGAATTAGTGTTATTAAGTGATTTTATTATTTTACAAATTTCGTTACTGTTTGTAGGTGTTAAGAAAATAGTATTGCAACTTTCTGTAGTCAAAGTCTTTTTTATGGCATTTACATCAAAATTAAATTTTGTTTGATTTGTGATGTCAATAAAAAAATTATTAAACTGTTCGCAAATTTCATTCATTGAGTCGTATATCTTATTATTAACTACAATCTCTTCAATTTCTGTAATATTGGTTTCGTCATTAATATTATTAGATATCATTTGCCATGAAGCTTTGTTTTTATTTTTTGCCAATTTAATAAATTTTTCACTTTGAATTTGTTTTGATTTAAGAATGCACCTTTTTAGTATATTTTTATATTTCACATAATGATTCCAACTATGAGTATACATTTTTTTTATATATATATTTTTAAGATAAAGTTGTCGCTTTCGTATACAACATTTCTTCAATCCTTTTGTTATCCAGTTAAGATTAGATTTTCCTGTACTTCTCTTTATCTTAATAATAGGAAAACAAAGATCATAAAACAGTTTGAATAACTCATAAAAAGCATTGAAGCATTCATTTAAGTTATTAAATTCATGTATTTCAGAGAAGCTTAACGATGACATACATTCACAAAATTTACGAATATTCTCATTACAGTAGTCTCTTTTTGTTTCAAACCAGGATAAATTTGTTTTACGCTTTATCATACTAACTTTTAATATCTGTGCCGTTTCATGGTCTGACAAACCGAGGTGTAGTACTTCTGTGTTCACATTTCTTTTTATATTTGTTGCTATTTGGTCTATGCATGCATTTTTCCTAGTAGGTGTTTTTATTAAGCATTCAAAATTAAAGTTCTGTAGTAAAGTAATGAGTTCATCTGAAAACTTAGTCTTTTTAAGAATATCAATATTCCAATCTCCACATAATATTATTTTTTTATTTTTAAGTCCAATCCTTTGTAATATATCCTGAAGGTTTCTCATAAAAATATTTATGTTTTGACTAGGGATTCTATATATACAAATTATCACTGTATTTAAGTGCTTTAATTCTATACCACAACATTCAAAAAATAAATTGCAACCATAATCCCTTATAAAGTCTAGATTGGTGCATGGAATGTCGTGCTTAACCAAAATACATGTTCCACCTCTTCTTTGTTTACGAGAAAATGATGATATTAACTTGTATCCTGGTAATTTAAGTAACTGTTCATTTCCCTTTTTAATAAACGTTTCACATAAACATATAATGTCAATGTTGTGTGATTTATCTAGTTGTGATATTGCCAAATACAGTTCTTCTGACTTATTAATAGCTCCGGCTATATTTTGATGTAAAATTGTCAAAAATTGTGTTTTAGATACGAAAAAATTTTGAATTTGATGGAGTATTTTTATTTTTCAATATTAAATTACTATTTGGTATGTCCTCATTTAACTGGTTCAGTTTTAGAGTATGTAAAACATTTTTTGACCTCTTAAAATAATAGGGAATAGTGCCTTTTTTTACTGGATAGGAATTGTTTTGATTATTTTGGAATATATTGCATTTTTTTGAAGAAGCAAGCCTTTTTTTAATATTTTTGGGATTTAAAAATGTATTTGCATATTCTAAGCTGTCAATTTCTATATTTAATCTATTTGTTAAATTTTCAATATAATTAAGTCTGGAATTATAAAATGTATAATCTTCATCAATATCAATATATGTACAATTTGTATGTCCTCTTAAAAAAAGTTTCATTTTTGTATTAAGAAATTTCTCATTCAAGTAGCGGTTATATTTTACATTTAATATAAATATTTTATTATTTTTTAATTTTCCCAATAATTCTAGTAAATTTGAAATTAGAGTATATGGATTTTTGTCATTGGAACCTAAGCCCAATATTAATATGTCTTCATTATTTATAGATTGTATCAAACTTTCACAGCTGTTTAATATTTCACTTGAAGGAGCATGCGGTTTTGTCAAGCCAAATATTTCATAACAGTCGTTCCACTTATTTTTCCGTTCTTCCAGCATACTTATAGACAAATTTCTAACGCGTTCATCACCCATAATTATAATTTTACGTTTTATTACCTTTGTGCTGACATCTGTTATGGTTTGTTGACAATTGGTAATTTTATTTTTGTCGGTACCGTCACATTCTTTATTTAATATTAGTGGCTTAGTTATGTTATAGTTTAAAGTATTTTTATCCAAACCCATATCAGTAGTAACACTATGAGAATTGTGTTTTTGTTGTAAGTTAGTTAATGTTTTCTGTTTGATTTTAGGATAAGTGTTGTGAATAAATATATTTTCATTGTAGTATTTTAAAGGTGAGTGCCGTGGTGTTTTAAAACTTATATTCATTATAGTCTGTTTTATAGGCGTTTTATTCGAGATACCTGTTAATGTTTTATCCGATTTAGTATTTAAAATTAGACTTATCAAATTCTGTACTTTTTTCTCACTTTTGTGTAATGTTTGTCTAAGATTATAACATTGTTTTGTTAGGTTATAGATAGATTCTTGTGCGGATATTAATTCGGTTTGTAATTTGCTTATTTCTTGATTCTCATTGAACACTATTGAAGTATTTGGAGTGGATATAATATGTTGACTTGTCTTTGTAGATAAATCCGTGTAACTTGAACTGGATAAACTTAAAAAAGAATCATTTAATATTTCTTGTAGATTTGATTCAGACCTTTGTTTAGGGAGTGTTTTCTTTCTGATAGTTATATTATCCATTTTATAAGTTCAAATAAAGCTGTACAATGTATCTTCAAACCGTTAATGTGTGACTAAATATTTTAATTGTTGGTCAGCTGTTCTTTGTTTAATGACACTTAATGTCAATTTTATACGTTAATATCTGTAATAATTGTGTTTTACTTACGTTTTATTTTACTTACGTTTTGTTTCCGATACTTTACTTACTACTTTTTAGGTTTAAATATAGTTACTGTCTCCCAACTTTCTTTGTTCCAAATTTGACGTAACGGTCGTTGTATGTGATGGTTTTTTGGATTCCGTATTTCCACGTAAATCGCAGGTTGTTGACGAAGATAACATTAATCGCACTTATTTACTGATTACTTGTTAATTTGAGCACACTTTTTTATTAACTTTTGTACTTTTAATAATTTTAAATTGTAAAAAACTCGAGAGCTGATGTTACGTATGGCACTAGCGCCACCTACTATCAGAGATTCATAAATCTGATATAATCTCATAGACAAACACCTATCTACGTGAGCATTTATAATTATAAAATACTAACTAAATAGTCTTTAATGTTTTAATTATAAAAATACATATTGAAAAAGTTACTTCACTTTTTCATTTTTATCTTAGATACGAGTAATTTTTGACTAGCTTTGTCGTAGCATATTTTTTACTTAACAGATAAACATACATCCATGCTTACAATATTTTTAGCAGGATTTTCTGTAGCTATAGTAAATGCTAAATATCTATTTAGGGGAGTACGTGACAAAGAGCACGGGTATCAAACCTTGACTCACATTGCAACTATTTTCCTAGCAACCTTCGGATTATCTCTATAGTAATTTCGAACCTACTTATTATATTTTCATAATGCGTTGCCACATTTAATTATTTCATCATGATTACATACTAATGGTTCAAAATTAATAGATTCATTAGTTTTCCGGCTGCGGTTCGTGTTAAATTTTGATTTGTTTGTAGAACTCATTAATTCCAATTTTATTGAGTTACTATTCAATATTCATTATTTAATAATAAATAATTATTACTAAGGGATCATTGATGTCACAGATAAAGTTATCCCAACTTAAAAATCATCGAGGAAAATAAAACAATACAATTCTTAGATAACATAATAATATGTTTAAAAACGACAATCGGTCACAGATAATTAATGAAAACAAAAGCGCAATCTCGTGAGATCGGAAGTGTATCACAATAATTGTGTTAACATTGAACTGTGAGTTCACATGAGTGTACATGATAAGATACCACGGTTATATTGGTATTGGTCACAAAATGTCGCACTATGTAACTGCTTTTAAGGCAAGAATTTTGAATCAGCTCGTCAAAATATAAAGATGTAGGTAAATAAAGTTGAGGAATATAGACTACCTATGTCGTCAAATTAACGATGATTTCTTCGTTTCGAAGCTTTGATTATAACTTTTCTTTAAGAAAGAAAAGTTATCATCATTTCCTGGTTACCTTAATTAAATACTTTAATCCATACATTTCATTTTTGCATTACAGATTTCGTATTGCATTAGATAGGAATTAGAATGGATTCGTCCAAAAATTAAAAACCTTATATCAAATGGCGTTACTGCCAGTAACATAACATATTATTGTATATTAATTATCTCGCATAGCAACCGATAAGGGGTGATACAGGGCGCAGCGGTCACGGGGAAGCCTTATCAAATTATCGGGCAAATTATTTAACAATTTCACACTAGATCGGGACAGACATTTATTATTTGCGATTTGGTAATTGCAGTAATAAATGCAGTGAAATGTTTTGGTTTAAATTACTTTTTTGACAAGGAATCGATTCAGAAGTTTTTGTCTTTTCAATAAATTAATATGTATGTTGTAAATTTGAGGACCTACTTAAGGTAGTGATTTGTCATAATATAATGCAAACTTTGTTATTTTTATTATGAATGTGCATTTATAATATGCATACAGATACTTGATACTTGACAAAACATACGTTTACAGCCAGCTCATTTCGAAACAGCAAAACATTAAAAAGACACGTTTTAAACAATTTTCATCACTTAAACCGAATACAGTGATTAGTAATACAGCTTTGTTCGATATAATTGATAAGTATAGAAGATTTCATCGTAATGACGATAGTGTTTTATCATGTGACGTCAAACCCGGATTCGACTGGACTTTGACTTATTATCCTTGTGATTATCTGATTAGTGGTTAATGACTTCTGAACAATGGAGCGGTTCTTGATTTGATAGTCACGTCAATGGAATACAAATTGTTTGGAAAGTGAAACGAATAACAATTGGTTCACTTATGGGCTCCATGACCATTATATTTAAATTGACAACTGCTAAGTAATGCTTATATTGAGTTTAAAAGTTCTTTGGGTATAGAAACAAAAGAACGACGCGGACGAGGCAAACTTCAAGTTATTATGCTGTACCTATTAAGGAAAATGAGAGAATTTATAGTAAATACAAAAGATTATAAAAAGTTATTCATATAGCATTAGGTTGTTATAAAAATAACGATGACAATAACGACAGATTAGTAGGTCGAGCAAAGGACATTACTTAAAAAATCACACATGTCATTCAACTCATATAACAACAGGTAAATATAAGCAGCTCAAATATTTATTTTACATGCCAGTTATCTTATGTTAGACTTTGTGATACAGATGTACCTATAAACGTATTTTTAATGTTTATACTCCAACAAACCAAAACCCGACTACGTTGAATTCTATATTAAAACTGCCCTATAAGTGCGACTTTTAAAACTACCATCATTCAATAGAAAACCAAGTTTGTATCAATCAACAAAGAAATGAAGTAAAGCAAATTAAAAGCATGCAAATAAAAATGTCTTCCATTTCAATTAAGACATAATAGTACACGACAAAAAGTAGATGATCAAGTACAAGTTCTAAGTAAGCCTTGCGGCGTTCCTTAGCTGAAGTCTAATAGCCAATTAAACCTTAGATGGGAAACAGTTAGTCCACCAGTACACTTATCAAGTGATAATGGCCAATGGGATCAGAATAATTATAATATAACATCCATTTGCTTACCATGACCGTTTTAAACTTGTTCAGAATTCTGTAGTTTGTATTCCAAGGCAAACCCTTTTGAATCTTGAATCTGGGTTATATCAGTAAGATTTTTAGTCAACAGATATCAAACAAGATATTTTAGACATCTTCAAGGTTGATTTTTCCTTGACACAATATTCAACGAAATACATTTTTTTACATACTTAGATATCAAATATAAAACTAGTATTTGCGAAAATCAATAATTTCGATCTCGCCAATAGAAAAATTGAAACATCTACATTAAAATCTTTATAAATCATAGAACAGTCATTTATACATATAATTAAAGGAACAGGGCTAACAACGTTACCTTGGGGTATGCCGTATGCCTGCACTACGCTGCAACGGTCACGTATGCCAGCCCCCACTACCCACGCTCTACACGTAGAGAATTGTGCAGTGTTTTCTTTTTTGTTTCGTCAAAAGCTTTTGACAGAGTCGTATTATTAAATTAAGGTATACCTACTGCGTAGTATAGCAGTATAAACAATGGATATATTATGAATACAATTGTTTTATTTGCGACTAATTAAATCATTATTCAGATTAATTATTTTGGTAATTTAAAGACGCTTAATCAAATTCATCAAGTTTATAATTTCAAATGTATGAACATTTTAAAGCCAGAAATTATAGTGATAGAAAAACTATAATTAACGAGACGTTTCACGTTAGTTAATATTAGCTGACGTCTTAATTTCTCGCTAAAGAATAAAAGAAAGCAAAAAATGAATTAATGTAAAAACATTTATTCAATATTTAACTAAGCGTTTAAGTGATAGCTTTTTATGGACGTGTGACTTATCAATAATAATCATTATGGACATATTTTAGAAGTATCACCACTCAATTGAAAACAAAAAATGAATTCTACATAATTTTAAAGACCCTCTCCTTATATTATCACTGTCAATTCTTTTTCCTTCTTCTTGTGAGATATTTGCTGCATTTCGGATTTATTTATTTCAGAATAGAATGGTTTTAATTCTTGGATTACATCCAATTTTCGTAAGTCAATGACCAAATCCGTAAGTTTTGGTATTATTAGTTTCATACCATGGCCAAAAATTATGTATTGGGCTGCTAATGATATAAATACACATAAGAACGTCATTTGACGTGGGTACTGACAGGATTGCCAGTAAAAACGAACTTGAGTCACATTTAAAAGATCACGAAGAATGAGAATCTTTTAATATTTTAAAATTAATGGCATTCTAGAAAATGCTAATTTCTCACAAATTTCCTTCACCGAACGGAATTTTCCCAATCTAATCTCCAGATGAAGTAAAATTAACGTTCAGTAATAAATACTTTGAATATTAAACACGGACAGTTTTTTCCAATTGTAGTACAAAAATTAAACTCGGAACAGTACGATACTGTACAAATTATAAAACGGCCGCAACCGCGGCGGGGTGAATAATTCTATTTTAACAAACGTGTTTTTCTAAATATACATCCAGTTGTTGAAACTTCGATTGGTTCTAAAGGTCATGCAAGTGTTGAAAGGAAATAAATAGATATTGGAGTTAAACCTACAGTTATGGTTATTATCTTAATAAACTAAAGATGATAGTGGAGGCTGGGCCTGTATAGAGAACCTGTATAACGAGCCATTGGGCTTCCTCTTTATGTGTACCTAATATACATAAGCAGACCATTAAGAATTCTACTTTCTTAATATGTACTATAATATTTAGAAGCTTTTTAAATGCTTCGGTAAGTTAGAAATTGGAAACTAGGAAGATAATATTCCTTAGCCTGTTGGTCAAGTATTTTATAATCCATGTGTGAAATAAATAATAATATACGAGATACATACATATCAGGTGAATAGACACGGATGCTAAATGGCAAAAGCGTGACGGAATCAGATGGGGTACTTTAGAAAGCCTAGTCAAACCAAGTGCTTGTTGAGTGAGCAGACATCTATATTATGAATGATTACAATATGTTTCTTTTGTCTGATAACTAATAAACTAAGCAGGAAATAGGATTAATTATGCATGTAAAATCTTCTACAGGTTGTTTACAACCCAGTTTTTATATCCAATAGTTTAAAGGGGTATTTAGCACGAAATGAAGTAAATTTTCCGTTTCCTGATATATATCAGAGCTATTGTTTTCATGTAACTGTTACATCGATGATTGTACGTGAGTCGTCAACGTGTTGTGAATTATGTGCATTTCAATAGTTTGGACTTTGTCCCCCAATTTGGGTTCACACTTGATTGTGTTGCTGTGATCGGTCTTGAATCTTGATCTTGCTTTGACCGCTGGACGAATGTTAGTCATTCGTATAGAAACATGAATTTTGGTTATGAAGGTATCTTTAGATCTTGAAGTAAAATCTTAATGGTTATACTCATTCGATTAGTAACAAGAATATATCGTCAATTTCTTATCATTTAAGCAACAAAACATTACCCGAGTTCTTTGAAACTTTATCCGTTTTATCCTGGGATAAATTGCCTAAATATACCTTTGTGAGAACGGGTTACACATCGATAATTTAACTACCTGGGCTTACAGAGATAAGTAATATAAAGGTGTTTTTTTTTCCAAACAAAAATGGTATGAAACATCGGGGGCAAGGTTAGTTTTTTGGATGCGCTTCATAAAAAACAAAAGTACTTAACCTACTTATAAAGTCATTACTTTCGATTCAATTTATGAGATAAAATGCAATTGGGTTATCAAATAAAAAATCAAGAAGTTTGAGGCATCAGTAAATCCCGAGGTAAAAAATATTTAAATGTTTCTGAATTGGGCAAGAATTGTCTTCAATATAATGTAACTTGTTATTGTGGACACGTATATATGCTTCTACACAGCTTGTAGCTAATCCTTAGGAAGATGATGGGGAGATGAGTGCGTGATGATGTCATAGTGTTCGCTTTGTATTTTATAACTGTCTGTAATTTGCACGTAATTTGATATATTTTATAATTTATCTGGGATAGAAGAAATCGCAATCGACAACACAAATTTGACAGTTTTAATTTCAAAATTAAAAATTTCGAAACATCAAATTTTTAACACCATTTGTTACGTGATTAGCCAGTTATTTTCTCTTTTTCTACTATCTATTCAATTGATATAGTACATCTAAGGTACAGAGCTCAGTACATGATGTAATTATTCATGTAGATGTACAAACTTAGCCGGCCATTACCCTAACAGTACACAAAGGATCTCTTACGTCATCGGCCATCGCGCTTTACAGGAGTAAAAAATAAACTAACGGACGTTTGTAATTATTGTAATGCATTAAACAATGTTTTGGTTGTTTTATCAGAGGGAAACGAGTACCCGTTATTAATCGTGTATGTGATACCATGACCTATCTTGTTGTTGTTTATGTTTAAAGGTGTCAAATGCATCGGTATTGAGTGTCGTTTCGCTTATTCCTGCTTGCAGTTCATTCATATTTATAATTAGTTCCCTATTGGTTGGTCTATCTGTGATTCTGTGACTTCATGTTGTTTCAATTTAAAGTTTGTTGGGTTGCTTTCATACTGTCCTAATTTATAATAGTCTACTATAGCTTTCCGCGGGCCCGCGTCTTCGCCCGCATTTGCGAAGAAAATCCCACTTACTTTCTAGGATTTTTAATTAATAAAGATTATGTACCTATGTTTAGTATGGGATAGAGAATTAAATTACTAAGTTTGCATTCCTACAGGTACAGATTATTAAATAGTTAGATACTACAGGGGCCACAGGATAATTAATGATAATCGCACATTTATTTGCGAGGTTAGGCGCCGCCGAGCGTCCGTTCATAGTCAAGTATTTAAATTACATTGTGCATTCAATGCAAATTTTCAAAGTATTGCAGTAGGTAATAAAATATACTTAAAGTTTATTTAATAAAGACGACCTTAGACTGCCATGAATGTATAAACAAATATAATGCGCATAATATAGCCGGCCGGTTTTCGCGCGTAAATATCGTCCGCCATCTTGTAGTACCAATGTTCCGCTAACAGCAGAACAAACTAGCCTTTAAAAAATAAAATTCTTCAGATAAAATAAAGATATGCCATTTAAAACTTTATGCGTAGTTTCGATACTAAAATAATTTTATCTTGACATTTGTTAAGGAAATAATATTTTTATTGAAGCAACAGATTTTATTACACAAAATAACAAAAGAACTAGAGAAGTTAATGACTTGGAAACAGATTTATCAACAAAATCATTTCAAATGAGTGCAAAATTGTTGATAAGGGTCTTGTCCTCAAAAAATAAGACGTGACGTCACAGATAAAGAGATTCCAAATTTAAATCTCTCAGCACAGATAAAATATATTATGCGATAAAATATAGATTTGTAACGTCAATAATTAAAATGAATAATCGAACGGAATAAGCAAGTTTATAGCTGCAGTAATGATTATTACAATATTGCCTACGCGGTAGTTGCAAAATCAAATATAATTAATCTATCATTCGCATATAACGTGATAGTTCTAAATCTGGTGGTATGCTAATGTGTACTTGTCTTTGTGAATAGACAATCAGTTATGGGGCGTGTTTATCATTTGTTTCAAGAGGTAAGTGACTTTCATGCAATCTGTGATAATACGAGCGTATGTGGTACTGATTTTTTTTTAACACGATGTATAATGTATTAGTTTCACATGTATATTTGTATCTAAATGACACCTTTAGATTCGATTTTCACCTAGTTTAAACGAATCAAACTTCCACTTAAAATAATTTCATGTGTTTATTGTGTTAAAGCGTGTTTTTTTGTTTTAATTTATTTTTCTTGTTGTTAAAAACTTTTATTCCTTACATACAAATATGTAGTTTGTAAGGAAATGCGAATCGTGCTGCGACTAGCGATGAACTCTAGCGCTACTTGCGAAGTCTTGTATTAGGAACTTCCGTTGTGAATATATTTGCTAATTATGTATGAAAAACATTCAATTTTGTTGCTTTTAATTCATTTATAATTTAACTTGTGATATGAATTGTATTGAATAAATATACCTAGAGGAAAAAATATTGATATAAGTAGGTACAAAATTATATATTTATGTGAAGTTGGGAAGAAAATATGTAAAATTGAATTTCCAATAGGTAGGTTCTAGGTACTATAGGATACTATTCGTAAAACCTGTTTTGAGATCTAGTCATTCTCTTTATATTATGTAGTAAAATAGGACTAAAGTTCTAAATAGCTGAATAATCAAGATGCAAATTGCAATGAATGATATTGAAGTAATTGTTTTTTTGTGTGTATTTTTTGTATGTTTTTATCAGTCTATTATTTTTTTTAATAATACATGTTATTAATAACTCCGATAAAATATTATATTTTGTTTATTAGATGTTTCCTCGTGAAAGATGAAATGTCAAAAAATTAGGTAATTTATATGATAAACAACAACATGTTTATTGTCCATTGTAACTGATACAATGCTAAAAATATATTATCATTATTTATCGTACACTTTGACCTTACAAAAAGTTCTGTTTGTTTTATATACCTACAAGGTTTCCTTTGTTATAAATTGCATTTACGGTAACTTAAATATTATCAAGCGAACACATATAAGAATTATTATTTTATTAACGAGAAAAAATAAAATATTTATTTTACAATAATAAAATTGTGGTAAAAAATAATATCTCAATTCTCAGATAACTAAAATGTTTAATATTATACATACATATTACATACCTACTACGTAGTATCTACTACATAATATTTTAATTAGAATCCGCGGTTAGTAACAGCACAGATACCTAATATAAATAATATTCTAGGTATTAACAGATAGTTATTACCTGTGTTATCTTTGTGAAGTACTAAAGTACAAGTTTTTAGTAAGGGTTTTTAAAGCAAGAGCTTCATAATATTTTTTATTAATATTTACGGATACATATTCATCCGAAAGTGCGTTCACCTCCCTAGATAAGTGACCTTTATATAAACATCGCGAAAATGAACCTTATTACTAAGGTCACACGGCGGTGACGCCCACGACTTTTCTAATGATGCTAAAAGCAACTCTAATTCAAACGAATATAGTACAATTTTCTACATCGCCAAATGTACAAAAATAAATAACTACTACAGACATGATGCGTGTTTAAAAAACTATCAAATACTATATCTAAAAAAAAAAAAAAACAAGCATAATTAATTAAATTAAACATTACATTACATTAATTAAATATTACGCGGCTATACGTTAATTAATTAATTTATTTTAATTTGTTGGGGCAAAAAGGTTCTCGAATGGCGACCACGTACAGGACGTCGCAGTGTGGGACGGCCTTCAACGAGGTGGACAGACGACCTGATCAAAGTGGCGGGGAGCCGCTGGAGTCAGGCCGCTGGTGATCGGTCGTTATGGAAATCTTTGGGGGAGGCCTATGTCCTGCAGTGGACGTCTTAAAAGGCTGGAACGGAACGGAACGGAACGGAACTATATCTATACTAAGAGCTAATTCGTATAATAACCAAAGATATTATAATATTGGTATTTTAAATTTTTATTGTAAAGTAACAACTTCACCTTCGAAGTTAATGCTTTGAATCAACACATTATTCGTAAGTAAACATTACATTATTAGGTTGATGATGTTAATGGATAAAATATAAATATACATAGTTGAAATGTGTGGGTAGTTGATAAGTACTTATATTCATAAACAACTTTCCGAACCAGAGATATCCGATGCCAACGATATTTTAAATTACCTACATATTATTTTATTTATTTGTGAAATTCTATTTTTACTCGATATCACTATCTGCAATTGTTTTTATTAATAAATTGTTGAATAAAATTTCCCTTCGACAAGTTTCTGAATCATCCTAATTCCTACTGGATCTGTTGACTGTTGTTGTGATTCATTGTTTAATACTCTCATGTGGGATACTTACCTACTTCGATCCAGATTATTACAATAGGTCCATTATATTTGATTAATAACTCACTAAATGGGTTGGCAAACTCGTTTTTTTGTATAGGGGCGATGTTATTATATTATGATTGTTCAAGGAATTAATATTTTAGGATTCATACTTCGTGGATTGTACTTATTAATTTGATTTCTCAATGCTTGATTAGAATGTCAATTATTGTTGATGCTGGATATAATTATTATTTTTTTACTTCAACATGACCATGAGGTGTCGCTCAATTTGTTACTATTGTAAAAATAATAAGTAATAGGTTTAACCGCGGCTGTCGTGTCTTTAGTTTTTGCATTAGTTAGCTAATTTGAAATGCCTTTTATGTTTTGGTATGCATTATGCACAACACATGTGTTCGACGACGCCAAGAAAGCTTTATATTTGGCATCGATGTCAGCGGAACAATCAGCTGGGTTGCATGCAGTCGATCGATGAATCGGGCAACCGGTCGACCAACTAGTTGGGTTTAGTTCACGCGATGGCCGCGTGGGCCCCGCGTGCACAGGTGTGCGAGAGAGACGCGGCTATACGTTAGATAAGGACACAAAGAAAACATGGACGCTTTGTCCACGGATTTATGTTTTTTTAAGGTTATGTTGTTCTATTTTGATACGGTTCGTTACGTGTGTGCTTTCACTGTTTTTGTGAAAATTATGTTATATCCTTTTGTTAATGGTTTTTAAGATTTCTCAATGTAAATCACATTAGAAGTTATTGCATTCAATCATAATGCAATCAGAAATGCATTAGTTCATAGATATTTGCAACAAAAAGGGTATTTCTTAGAAATCATAGGGTAAATTAGTCTATCATGACTGCGCTTCATAAGTCACTACTAAATTTCCCTTTTCCTTGTATTAACTATTTCTCTGTAAAATAATTTCGCGTGTCAATAAAGAAAACATATTTTCCTGATATCTTCGAACTTCTAAACTACCTCATGTTTTTCCTGAATATTTTTAACCTTACGTTTTTACAGGTAGATAGGTAGGTAGTTAATATTATTATTTATTACTATTATCATATTTGTAACAATGGCAAATCGAAGATTATAAAAATCTAACTCAGAGTTTATCTAGGTACTATGACGATAAAAAACAATACAATTAGGTAAAACTCTTGTCTTTTATCATATCAACCTAATTTTCTCGTAGACATAGGCTTTCCCTAAAGGCGTTATCTTGAAAATCCATCGTGTACAAAAACCTTTGTCTTTAGTAGGTACCTACATCGATATCAATTTAACACTTAAATAATTTTTAATTTTATTATGTATGAGAGATATAATACGTGTAAGGATGGTAGTTTAAACTTTGTCCGGACGACACAATTGAATAACCAGTTTGGTTGGCAAACTTTTTAATATTCTGTTCAGAAATCTCTCCGAAGCAAAGTTTAGCTTACTCGGAACTTTTAAGTGTATTACACTGTTTTATTTTTCGAATTTATATAAAACTAGCTTTCCGCCCGCTTTGTCTAAACCATAATAAATTACATACTAAAACCTTCCTCTTGAATCACTCTATCTATTTAAAAAAACCGCAACTAAATCCGTTGCGTAGTTTTAAAGATTTAAGCATACATAGGGACTGAGAAAGCGACTTTGTACTTTTGACTACTATGTAGTGATGTAGTGATGACTGATGATAAATATAGTTTATTAAATAAATCTGCAAAATAATTGTGCAAAAATGTGGAACCTTGAATATCATGGATAAAAGTTTGAAGTATGCTTTGTAATAATTTGCGTTTAGACGTGATCTCAAAACCGGTTCAGTTTTTAGGATGTTTTCCGGGCGCGGCACTAGCTAGCAAAGTAGCAACAGTTGAGATAGTTGATAAAGTCATTTTAAAATGTTGCAAAAAAAAGTTTAACTAAACAAGTGACTTCACTTAATTTTTTTACTTTTATTACCTGTGATAAAATATTGAATTATTTTCAAATTGAACATATTACCATACCATTTTGAAGACCAGAGATAAGGGACAAAGAATACACTACTCGTAGAAGAACCATATTCTGTGTGATTATATCCTATACATTATGGGATATTATCACCAAAACATAAATTAACATCAATATTTTAAACGTTTCGACGCCATCCTTCACATCTGGCATTATAATTTTACGTAACTCGTCTGGTTGTGGCGGGGCCTCCGGTCACAATTTCTCCTCACGATGTTTTTAAATTTAATAACGATTATAACCTTTGAACGATTACAATCTCGCCTAATAAGTATAAAATATCCTGGATAGAAATCTGTTAAGAATAATTAGCAGGCAACACCGCTAAACCTGATTAGCAAGATCTCAAAATATTTCGAATTTACGTGGAAAAACTTATTTAAAAAGCATTGTAAAGATCATTTTAGAAGATTTTACCACTTTGCACATAGAATTTAGCGAACTGTTACAAATTTAATTTTGTATCTGTTTTGTAGTACATTTGTATGTCCGTATTGTGCCAGCGTATCGGTTGCAATTTTTTCCGCTTTTGTCAAAGTCGTATAGATTTGCTATCAATGCCAAACTTTATAGTTTCCGGTTCAGTAATTGTCAATACACTAGGTCTGAACATGACATCCGTGGTTTGTATAGGTAAATGAAATAATAATGGAAGAACAAATTAAAATCTCCTAAACTTTTTATTACGAAACACAGTTTTAATCTATACATCTATACAAATATTATAAAGAGGAAAGGTTTGATTTTTTGTTTGTTTGTTTGTATGAATTGAATAGGCTCCGAAACTACTTGGCAGATTTGAAAAATTCTTTCACTGTTGGAAAGCTACATCATTTCTGAGTGACATAGGCTAGGTTTTATCCCGGAAATCCCACGGGAACGGGAACTATGCGGGTTTTTTTTTGAAAACGCGGGCGAAGCCGCAGGCGGAAAGCTAGTCTTAAATAATTGGCATAAAACAAATGATCTTTAATTTTCTCTCCAAAACTGTTCGGTGAAGTATATTATTGAATAATTCCTGGTACATCATAACTGTACATAGTTAATTATAATAAAAAAAAAAAAACTTAACGAATAAGGAGAAGCAATTTGATGATTTCCCAAAACCTGATTACTGAAATTGCTACAAGTTTTTTCCACTTTGGGACTTGGGAAAATTCTCGGGAACGAGTTCTGAGTAAAATACTGTAGAGATATTTTACTTTTTGTGCATTATCATATTATGTATGATTGTAAAAAATTGCAAGTAATTTGTCGAGTGTAATTTCTTTCATCGTCTTAAAATATGAGAAAAGTTAAAATTTATTGTAATTCTGCGTTGAATAATTATCAGTACTTAAATTTTTGACGCCTCAAAATTAAGTAAGATTAAGAGCATCTGCAATAAGGAATTTTCACAATTTTCAGGACACGGTCGTTGACCCCTTAATAAGTAGGCTACCCTCAATATATTTAGTTGCGGTTGCATGTGCGGCTATAACCTTATTTATATCGTGCTAAAGTACGAAAATAGTACCAAAAGGCTGTGTGTTTTAAGATACGGTTTGTTTAATCTAGCATGCCATAAAGTGGATTTTTTTATTATAGCGATTAAGAATCTTGAACAAATATCCAGCTCGAAGGATCATTCTAGTACTATAATGTACATACGTTTATAATGGCTTAATAATTTTGAATTCCTAATAAGTTGAAGTTTATCACGTTTATTCTGTTGTTTTTATAACATGCAGACGGGGAAAAAAATCGATCGTGCATACGAATTGGTTTCAGTAGGTACTTGGAATTAGTTGCAAGCTCGAATTCTGCCTTGAAATTGAACAGAACACAATTTTCTTGCTTCTTAAAATAATTATTCATTCTTTAAATGTGCTATGCATTTAGAAAAGTTCACGAATTTCATGAAGCGATTATAAAAACTATTAAGCTTACAGACAGACAGTCATATCTAATATCCGCGTAAGATATTATTTTATATTGACATTTTAAATGTTAAATAGGAAGAAATAAACGTTAGACGATCACGAGATGGCGTCGTGGGGTGCGCGTGCGCACCTTGTAGCTATGCAAGTGATTGAATGCATCATGAACTATAATTACTGTGCTATTGTGCAATCTAGTTACTTTATAATGAGGTTGAATATAAATAGTTTTTTTTCTAGATTTTGTGTGATACAATTTCCCTATTTGTACCTATAGTTTTCATATATTTAAGACTAGCTGCGCTCCGCCGTTTCACCCGCGTGGCTCCGCTTCTGTTGGTCTTAGCGTGGTGATATATAGCCTATAGCCTTCCTCGATAAATGGTAATCCAACACCGAAAAATTTTTTCAAATCGGACCAGTAGTAGTTCTTGAGATTAGCTTAGATTAGCGCGTTCAAACAAACAAACAAACAAACTCTTCAGCTTTATAATGTAAGTATCGTTAAAATATGGCAAAGAGACACTGAAAAGTTATTTTCAGAAAATCCACGTATTCACAAGATTCTGAAAAACATTCAATTTGAATAATGATGAGCATGCGCATGTTGCAACCTTTTAACTTTGTGAAATTATAATAGTAATTGCTTCATTCATGATTCAGCTGTATATTAGAATCATTAGCGTCATACACACGTAAATGATATTTAATTATATCGATGCAGCGGGAAATTGTTTTATATTTACACGTGCTCTTTGATGTTCCTAGCCGAAATTGTTTGTTTTTGGCGTGTTTGTTTAGAATAAGGTGCCGCGGTATTGCAGTAGATTCTATTTACTAAAACGAGTAGGCGCCTATATTGTTTTCACTAATTAATTCTAATTGTTAATGTCATTAATTAGAATGTAACTGTGCTTAACCATAATTATTAAATTTACAATTATAATTATTAAAACATCAATAAGAATGTTATTTAAAAAATAAATAATTTATGGCTTTGGTTTCTGTTCTCGATGTTATATTTCCACCAAGTTACAAAATATTGTTTGCTGAAAATGACGCCATTTTACATTTACAAGCTGATAAACTTTTTCATAGTTATAACTTATATCGTTTATATTATAGATGTATCTGTATTCTGTATTGTTTTCAAGTGACCTAAGTTAATAACAACGCAGTAGTCTCGTAACTCGATAGGAGCCGATGCATGGCATTCATTGACTATCGGATCAAATTCTCTTTATAGTAAACATTTGTACTCTTATTATTCATGGTTCACACGTGTTGTAAACAAAGGATGAAGAATGTGAAGACTAGTATTATATTATCTACTAGCTTCCCGCCCGCGGCTTCGCCCGCTTTGTCTAAAACATAATAAATTATAAACCTTCCTCTTGAATCAATCATACATTATACATATTACATACCTACTACGTACCTCTATATTGAATACAATAGTTAAATTTAAATGTGTTATTCAGTAAGGAAGTGCAGAAGGTATATTATTATGGAAACAGGGAAAACACGGTAAACAATCGGAGTTTGTTCATAATATGCGCAGTCGGCTAAGATATTTGCAAGTACTGTGTGAAGAAGTAAACAGGAACGCATAAATACATAAAACGTCATAAATATATGTATATAACTACGTCCTGTATTTATACAGGTATTAGTTTGTCTCTCTGTATGCACTTACAATAACAATTACGTAATTGTTTTGTTCAATCAGTTCTAGAAAATGCAGTAAACATTATACTGTGTGAAATCACATGCAAATCAATATATACCTACGGGTATGCGTGGTTAATCGAACTACGCAATTGTTTGCAAAACAAAGAATAGTATGATACTTTTTGACCCCTGTTTTTTTTTAATTAATGAGGAGATACAGATTGTACCATAGGTATGGCAGCGGTAGTTTATCATACTTTCTATTCCTATGCATATTATGTAAACCTTCAAAAACTACCTTTCACAACACGTCTGCATGTGGACGACTATTATTAATAGGGATGTAACGATACATGATTTTGCCGATACGATACCGATACCGATATTTGTAGTAATGTATCGGCGATACCGATACCGATACCGATATCGATGGCTTGGTAGAAAAATAAATAGTGAATTATGCATAAAAAGTTACCAACATTTAACAGAGACAACTGTTAATCGTATTCTTTTAAATAAAAATGCCAAATCAAAAAACAACAAACCATTTATTTTAGTATTATTATTTTACGAAGTCAGTAATACACATACAATCAGTACCTAATAAAAGTTTACTATTGGTAGAGTTTTTTCAGAAAACAAAGTGCGCACGCGCGGGCGGCCTCCCGCATCGTTCATTGGGCGCGGGTTTTTGAATTATTTGATATCAAAAAAATTTGTTGTTTGTAAAGTAGGTTTACGATCGAGATGTTTACGTGATAACATAATGCAGTGGCAGCGCTCGAGATGAAACGGGAGATCGGTCCGTCTCTCTCTCGTTATACCTGCGATCGCGCTCGTGAGGTTTTGGTGTGACACAAGTTTATGAACATGTCACCCGACTAAAACGATTTTAAAAATGTTATCACGTTAAAAAGTAAAAAAATTCAAAATTATTTATTTCTTTCCTTTACATAAACAAATTTGTGATTGGAACACTCCTAGTAAGCAAATAAAATGCTTGTGTCAGGAGGTTCCGCTCTTCCTTAACACTATTACAGAAACAGAAATAAAACAATATGAATGAATACAATGCAAAAGCATAAAAGAAAAGAAAGAATTTAATAAAAAAATATCGGTATCGGTTGATTTATTATCGGCGATACCGATATATCGGCTTGCCGATATATCGGCCGATATATCGGTATCGGTATCGGTATCGTTACATCCCTAATTATTAATATCTCTAAATTGTTCTACTTCAATGAAAACTAAATCTTTTCTGAGAAGATGTAAGCTATCATTGTAAGCCAAACTTGATTACAATGTAATAGGTTTAAAATAATACTTTTATTTTAAAACACAGAACAAACTGTGATTTCATAGACTAGATAAAGCAAGCAAGAATATACGCTATTGCATATTTACATAGAACTCATTATTCTTTTCTTTGTTTCAGGTATGCGAGAAGCTAGAAATCGGCGCAGAAGCTGATTACTTCGGTCTTCGCGTTTGCTCAGGCTCTGGACCAGGACGATGGCTGAACCTGCGCAACCCTCTGGACCCGCACCGCATTCCCGGGGGACGCCTCGACTTGCGCGTCAAGTTCTGGGTCCCGCCCCACCTGCTGATCAACGAACAGACCCGCCACATCTTCTACCTGCACGCGAAATTGGACCTTATCGAAGGAAGACTAGTTGTAGCTGATCAAGAAGTGGCAAGGCGTCTGATCGCGTACATAGCTCAAGCGGAAACGGGAGACTGCGATCCGGACGCGCCCACACATGTGTACGAAGAATGCAATAGAATCGGCCCGCAAGGCGAGAAATCAGAAGACCACGTGGATAAAATTATCGAGTACCACTGCGAGATAGCCGGCATGCGGGCGTCCCAAGCGGAGTATCGGCTGCTGAAGGAAATATCGAAGCTTGAGTCTTTCGGGGAGGAGCTGTTCTTCTGCAAGCCAGTGACGGCGAGCAACAACGCGCACAATCTATACAGTCACCTGTTATACCACACGCAGCAAGAAGAGCCTCGTGCGCGTGATGAGCAGGAGATAGATGGAGGAGCGACAGTGGGCTGCCTGACCTCGGGGCAGAGCGCTACGGGCTGCGGCTGCCGGCTGAGCACGTGCGTGAGCGTCGGCCCCCACGGCATCGTGGTGTACCGCCCGGCGTGCAATGGAGAGCATGACATCGGAGTTGAAAAGCAGAGGTGAGTTTCATGATTATTGTGTAGGAAGATATATTCTAAACAAAAATTCCTACAAACAGGTAAAATTATTGTTTTTCCAAATGATTATAAACTCTTTAAGTAGGAATTAGGAAACATAAAAATTATCCAGAAAATTTATTGATATTTGATATAGAAAATATCGATAGCTAAACTAAATAGAAACGATAAATCACCATAAAGGCCTTGGCAACTTGACCGTGAATAAATACGCAAAAATTTCAAAACCTTAGGAAGTACATAATTGATTAAGTATTTTTATACTGCGTATATATAAACACAAGGGCGCGTATTAGCGTAGCGCGTAGATATATTATGTCATTCAATACAATATAATTACTTAATTATACAATTATGTAAACAAATACACATAGCTTTAACTTTACAGATAAATCTATTTTCGTACGCATCCGCAGCTGTCAAAACAAACGCCGCCATTGTTGTGTAGGTACGAATTATTTATCTGTGCTCGAAAATTTCTAGATTTGTTAGCAAAGTCACCTTCGATGTTCTTTGTTCGTTTATAATATAGAGGTATAAAATTGAAAGAAGAATAAACTGTAAGATTTTAACATTGATCGAAAATATAAATTCATGTTTTTGTTAAAGATTTAAAATCGAATTACCAGAAGCTGGAATGCATCGCACATTTAAATGTTAAACCAAAACATTGTTTATAAATGAAGTAATTTATTTTATTGGACGGAAATAAATAAATATGCGACTGTAATTCTGAACCGCTTTTATATTTTTTCCTCTACTGTACCAAAGGTTGTCTGGAAGAAATCGCTCTAAAGCGATAAGACCGCCATTTGTACTTAGTTTAAGCTATATTTAAGTGTCTGTATTTATTTTTTATTCACTTTAAGTGCAATAAAGGATTGATAAATAAATAAATAAACCGCACTTATATTTCTTGTTCCCATAAAAACAATATTATACAACTACGCATTAAGATAACAATTCTATTGTCTAAGTAATAACTAATAATCACTATTTAAAATCTATTTATTGCACAAACACATTGTTTTTCATATAAATACGTTATCACGTACTAAATAGATACAGTGCATTCGATTACCTTGTTTTTCTCTCTTATCTATTTTATGAGAGCCTCTTTACTTGAAACAATAGGGTATAAATATATTTACTTTAAGATAGATAATCAGAACGGAAATTTTAAAGGAAATCTTTATTACTTTATGTCTGATTGTGTGATGTCAGGCTTTAATCTAAAATTGCCCATTTTGTGAGCTTAAAATTAAATTAAAAAATGAAAACATGTAGGACTTAACTTGTATAACTTAACTTAACTTATTATTCGTAATAAGCAAATCGCGGGTTTTCATAAATAAATTTGTCCACAGATTAGATAAACGTGCAGTAAATAGTAATTATATTTGTATAATCTATGGTTACTGTATTTTGTGTCAACAGACGCCATTTTGAAATCGTTTAGCAAACACGGACTTTGCATATCCAATGTTGTTATGAACATTATTTTCGTTTATAATTCACGGTCACAGCATGAAAAAGTGAAAGAATAAAAGCTTGTCACCAATTTATAATTGTTTTTTTGATAAAAAGAGTCAACTTTTTTATATTTTTTTCTATCTTTTTAGACTTGTAAATAAAATTACTAATATTTTTCCCACATTCCTCTGCAGGGGTATTGAGAGGAAGTATTCCTCCATAGCCCATAGGTTCATCGTCACCTAGCTTAGTAGATAACCAATCAACCCCTTCAAGTACATATTCCCTACTCCACATTATTGCGCAGGAGTATTCAAAGCAAGTACTATAGTGTCTTCGCCTATACAAGTAGATAACCAACCATTTCCCCCACACCACATTTCTCTGCTCTTGCAGATAAATGTGTATTGAGAGGAAGTCCTATAGGTACTTATATCGTTATCTAGTCTAGTTGATAACCAACCATTCCCCCATTCCAGTATTCCCTACACGGCGATCCACCGCGCGCAGCCACTGCGGCGCATCTTCCAGCTCACGCACGTGGCGGGCGCGCACGAGGCCACGCTGCACGTCAAGATGGCGACTTCGGGCCAAGCGGCGGCATTGTACCGCGCGGTCACAGAGAAGCACGCGTTCTACTGCTGTGAGACCGTGCGCAGTGACGTCACGGAACAGTTCATACGGGACTTGAAGGTAAGAATAGTAAGAGTAATTTCATAGAGTAAGAGTAATTTCATAGAGTAAGAGTAATTTCATATAGTAAGAGTAATTTCATAGAGTAAGAGTAGGTAAGCTTTCCTCGACTTTGTCGGAAACCTTTTAAATGATGTACAAAATCCTTGATGCTGGGGCCACACTAACGTCTAACGTCTAATGCCCTTTATCGCGATAATTATTCCGATAATTTTTAAGGCGTTAAGTGGGTGGCTACACTTGAACGGTCAACGTGAATGCCGATTGTTGGCGATAAAAACGGCGTTAATTTTACTAAAATTCTAGCAAGATGGACGTAGTGTGACCGCTTCATTGCGTTAATTCTCGCGATAAAGCTATCGCCTCGCCAAACGGCAATGTTAATGCCGTTGTTAAATAATACTGGCTACACCTAAAGTTAACGTCCATTATCGCGTCAATTAATGGCATTTCCCGTTAGTGTGGCCTCAGCATGAGAAACACTCTTTCTGTTTAAAAAACGGAAGCAAAATCCGTTGCGTCGTTTTAAAGATACAGGGACAGGAGGACAGTGGGAAGCGACTTTGTTTTATATTATGTTATATGTAGTGATGGTAAAAGACCAGAGACATTGGTGGTAAGCTAAGTACGCCGACCATAAACAGCAGAGGTTGCCTACTTGGAAAAAGAATATACCTACATTTACGATATTTTTATGAAGGTTATTCCAGGCCATATAATATATATTGATAGTTAATCATGTAAAGTTTCAATTAAATTCGTTTAGTAGATACTAAGACAAATAATAACTATTTTCATGCAGTCTAATCGTATCCTTTGCGATGTTTTTAGTAATAATCAAGTAATAATGATAATATTTCTAATGACGTCTATCTAGTTTTCAAATACAAGATTTGCTTGATTATTATATGTATTATGTGAAAATTCTGAGATTATATATTTAATCTTATTATCAGTATATGAAAATGTGTTACACGAATAATAATAATACCTCGTTAATTAATTATGATTATAACCGCGAGGACTTTGATCAGAGGTGTGTCGGTATTTACGCCACAAAATTTAAACAGTTGATATTAATTTGCATATTTAAATGCTTGTTATGATATATTACTTTTAAACAGTAGGTATACCTAATGTATATTTTTGGAAAATTTTAAGTATAAAATATTAGGTAAATAGGTATGACTCAAAGGGTTAAAAATAAATAAGGATGTACGAGGAATAAGGAAATTTACAATTAGGAAATACATAATCTGTTGACCATTTCTGTAAATTCAGTAAATATAATATTTATAGTAAAAATAAATAGTATCGTTCCTTTTTCATTGTTTAATTACTAAACATATACAGTAACTATAATAACAAAGTTTATTCAGCAGGTTAACACAATAAAGCATAATTTTAGGTTAAAATTCTTTTTGCCATTTTGGCATTTGATTATTATTATTTTACGCACATTTTGGCAACAATAGATTTAATTATATATTGAGGTGAAGTTACCAAATTTACTGTACTCATTACTCAATGGATCCAAAATTATTGTTGGTGATTTTTAATTAAAACATAAATTATCAAGTTCTCAATTTGACTACATATTTTAATTTTTTATTTGAAAGCTAGTGCGTAATGGCACTACCGTCACGTCATGGAGTAAGGCGACGATTTTGGTATCTACGAATTGCTTAGTACCTTAGTCCTATTTAAATTTTGTCTAGTTTGAAGGCGGTTTAGTTTTTCTTCATTATTTTAACTGTATATTCCTCTATTCCAGGGCACAATAGCGTCGATCTTCAACGACTCGACGACACTGGGCCGTCGCTACGTGTTCGACATCAGACGCACGTGCCGCGAGGTGCACGACCGCGCGAGGCGCGAGGCGCACGCGCGGCAGGTGCACGAGCCGAGGCCGAGGCAGGCTGTTAAGAGCGAGGTGAGGAAAACTTTCTAATTATATCTGTAACTTCTTTAAAAATTGTAGTGTTAAATCGTTTCGTTGTTATATGAAAGGAAAATAAACAGAAAAATATGCTGTCGCAAGTACAAATTCTTTCTATTAAATTTAAGTTTGTAACTACATAACTATTAAAAAAATGTTCAGGTGTAGTAAAAATCGCGTCGTTTTCACATGAAAGACAGACAAACGAACAGAAAAATATGCTGTCGCAAGTAAAACTTCTTAACTATAAAAGACTTAATAAATAAACTTTTCTCTAAAAACTTAATTCACGTTAAATCTTTCATTACTTTCCTTCCATTAAATTTTATATTTCATTATATGTATGTATACTAATAATTACTTAAACTATAGGCACACCCCGGACACTCCATACAAAATTATCGTTTTGAAATTCACACTGTAGAGACTGCAAATGTGTGTGTTAACGCTTTATGGTTGGCACATTTGTGACTAGCGTAAAAAAAATTCGCGTTTCTCTGATGAAATACATCCGTAAACAGCACAATATCTAACCATTTTCTACGAAAAACGATAATCACAAATCCAAAAGAATAAAATTACTGATTAATGTTGTCAATCTTCGTCGTATCGTCCTTGTAGAAAAATGTGGACCATTTTTAGACTGATCGTGCGGGGTGAGATAAATGTTTAATTTTGGCGGGAGGCGGAGAGTGTCCGTTCTGTACCGTTTAGCTACTATTATGTATTCTGTGCTATAGGTCTATTTGTGTACTTTTATTGTATTTTTGTTCATGTGTATATTATAAATAAATAATAACATCCTTATTCCGCAGTGTGCCCGCTCCCGCTCCCGCTACCGCTCGCTGAGCTCCGGACTCGCGTGTCGCGCGTGCATGGACGCGCCCATCGACACGCTGTTCCTGCCCTGCCGGCACGTGGCCTGCTGTGGTGCCTGTGCTGCCAGGTGGGGACACGGGACACGGACATGTGGCACGTGCATGTGACATGTGGCACGTGCATGTGACATGTGGCACGTGCATGTGACATGTGGCACGTGCATGTGACACGTGGCACGCAAAACATAATATACAATACGCGACGCGATACACACAAAACAAGTCACGTGACATGCAACACGCGAAATATGACATATAGCACGTAACATTGTGACATGTAGCACGTTACATGTGTCATGTGGCACGTACATTTGACATGTGGTACGTGCATGTGACATGTGGCACGTGCATGTGACACGTGGCACGTGCATGTGACATGTGGCACGCAAAACATAACATACAACACGAAATATGTATACGTAACATGCAACAACACCCTACTCGCAACATGCTACACGTACAACATAACACACAACACGCGACGCGCTACACACAACACGAGACACGTAACTTGCAACACGCGAAATGTGACATATAGCACGTAATATTGTGTCATGTGACACGTAACATTGTAATATGTGACACGCAATATATGTATCACACAACATGATACGCAACTACATACAAACAATATACACTCCCACGGCAAGTGACACACAATACATGGCTTACAACATATAACACACAACACACGACACGACACGCAACATTTGACATGACACGTAGCACGTAACATGCTACACACAACACAGCACAACTCAAACATGACACACGACATTACATTAAAGCTTATACCTCACAATACACATTGCATCACAAGTCACAACACACCATGTACAACACACATAACTTGCAATACGTAGCTTATATTGTGAATATAGTTTATAACCTAACTTATATTATGTTGTAATTACTGAAAATAATCAGTCACTATCGATTTCATAAGATTTCTTAGAATGTGTATGTAAGAGCAATAAGCATTTTATAACAAGGGATAGAATAATAGGATAATAAATAAAAGTCAATTTCAAGAAAAAATATTTATTATCACCTCAAATATTGACCAATATACTAATGTGTAATAATGATTTTAATATAAATTTCTTCTATTACAGATGCGAGCGTTGTCCGCTGTGTCGCGGCGAAATAGAGAAGCTGATGCACATATTCCTCCCGGTGGAGTTCCAGAAGAGCACCGGAGTGATCATAAAATGAAGCGACGATCCAACGGCGATCCCTGAACGAACCAACCTCGTGTGACGTGTTCCCGCCATCTTGTGCGCAGAGTGACAGCTGTCAGTGCAGCCACAGAGTATAAACTGTTGTGACGTGTGACCGTCTAGTCATAGTGACTATTTTTGCATTTTTTTTACGGAATGGGCGATGTCATTCCAGTTAACATTATTAATTAGTGTAAAAAATGACAATAAATTGCTATGAAACTGCCAAAAGGGTTGTCCCATTTATGGCTCATGTCGGTACTTATTCTTTTTATTTTACCATTATAATATTATAATGATAGAAGTACCCAGTTAAGGCTTCCTTCGTTTTAGAAGGTTTTTGTTTAAAAATAACTTTGTGATAAAATAAATAATACTTTAAACTAACCAAAAATGTTCTTAAATTTATGCATTTCTCTTTATTGGTTACGTTAATTTACGGTAAAACTAATGATAGAAGATTATCTATAAGTTATAATAAGTGTAAGACCCATGGTCTATAAGATTTTTTGTGAAAATCGTAAAAACATGAAAATATAGCTATAATATTATACGCCTTGTGGTTTCATTTGTCACCTTAACCCTGTATATTTAATATTAAAATGAAAATATAGTGAATTAAATTTGTAAAAATCCTATCTCTTATTCATATCAATTCAATTTGTTGAAAATATTTATTTCATCGAAAAAACAGACCTGCATAAGTGAGAAGTGGGGTCAAGGTTAGGGATTAGATATTCAAATGAATGGGTTCTTGATTAAATTTTTACTAAACAAAAATATAGCAGGTACCTACCAAATTATCTGCTTAAAACTATAAGGAAAGAGTACCTAACGGACTAATTTTAGAAACTAATTTACCGTATAGAATGTAGATAAACTAGGTATCCTATTATTCTAAAAACACCTAAACTACATGATCGATTTCTAAAATCCTTTAATTATGGAAAAACTACACTTTTCCCAAGTAACAGGGTATATTTCTGTTAACTCATAAGATACTGGCTCAAGCAGCCAATTTACAGAATATAAAAACACCAAAAATAAGTTTTATGATTCAATTCCGGCTTATATCGTTATTACATAAACTTAAATCAACATAATATAAGCTAGATATCCATTATATACACGCATTATAGAAATAGTGAATTTTCGGATCGAAAAACACACATTTACTATAACACACAATATTTATATTTAATGACTATGCTAACATGTTACATATCAATGAAACGAATAAGAATTAATTGTATAACACATCATAATTCGTTAGTGATAGTTACGTGAGCCAGGCGTAATCATTTCTTACGGGCTAAAAATATGCAATTATTGTAGGAGACTATTCAAATTTCAATCCACGGATTTACAGTTGACGGCGACCAAATTTTGAATGTTACGCTTATCCATTGTACAATTCATAAAAATGACTGGCGAAAATAATTGGTCCTTGCTCTGGATTTTTTTAACTACGCGGATGAAGACACGGCCGGAAAACTTGTAACTATGATGATGATGATGGTTTTGATTGATGTAATAAAAATAAATCACGAGTGAGACAATATTGTGGCAATTTTTAATGTTTATAGGGGGGCATTTTCACAAAAATGTACCCCCTCCTTGAAAAATATATTTTTTTTGATAGTATTATATTTTAAACTTTTTTTGGTCTCTTTAAAACGGAAATTCAATATACTTCAAGAAAACATATAATATGATGGGTTTAAAATGAGAAAACTGTAAAAATAATAGGACACAATGGAAAGTCTCGCAATTTTATATCAGTTGTGTGACTATATTCAGTAGCTGGAAAAACAGTGCAAAATATAAGAATTTTTAGATATTGTTTATTTATTAACTTAAAATCGTTATTTTGTATATTTTAAACACTCACTATTCCCAACTTTTGGATCTAAGCTAATTAAAAAAAACAATAGTATATTCAGTATTGTGACTCTGGTACTTCAACTGTCATTATTATCTTTACATTTAAAATGTTAGATACTTTTTTAGAGAAAAGGCAACAAATATTACACTTATGTATTATTCTCCATTAAAGAGACTGATTTGAAGGGCATTAAATGTAAAATCTACTGAAATATTTAAAAAATTCAGCTCCGTAATATAGGGACAGTCACACAACCGAATACCTAAAAAGGGAAAGGGTGCGTTTACATGGCGAAAAAAAAGTACGCAGGCACACATAATAAATATAATTATAAACTTAACTTAACTTCAAACTAAATTATCACAATCAGTTCGGGCTTAAGCCATCACATTATTATTATTTATCTAAAGGGTAAATTACTATCAAGATTCAAGAATAAGAAGTCTCTTTTATGTTTTATATTGGCACTAATCAAATTAATCAGTCGATAATCAGTCTTCGTGATTCGTTTATTATTAACCTTAAATAATCTCAATCACCATATTTGATAAAAAAAATCTTGTTTCAGTGGACGCTGCAAACACGAGGGTTAATCTGTAAATAAAAAAAAAACCAATGAAAAATATCGTGAAAAAAAATAATTTTTGTTCCATTATTATCTTTCGTTGTTATACAAGGCACATTGTCTAGATTCTTAGTTCTGCTGGCTTATTTTGTTTCTTTTTCTGCATAATGCTTCTTTTTTTTTTCTCAAAAAAAAATTTTACTTCCTCATGCAAAATGATCAATCAGCTGTTGCGATTTGTATGGGGAAATAATTTTTATTTTTGAAATCTATTTTTTGCCGTGGTTTCCTACTCAGTCAAAAATGTCTTAGAAAAATATTTTTATAGCTCAAGAAAATCGCCATGTAAACATTGCTTTATGTGTTCAGGCATGTTGTGACTTTTCGTTCAGCGTATATGTGACCGCTCAAATAGTCACACAGCGGAAGTCACATTTGATAATCCTCTAGTAATAAAAACGGTTTAAAATATAACCACAACACTTATATTCATCAAAACTTTTGATCAACTTACATATAAAAACATTTAAAACAAAATTAACTAAATACTACAAGATAAATAGATAGAAATAAGCCAAAATATGGTCACATACCTGAATGAAGAATTTGGTCCCTGCGGCTTGCAAACACGCGTGCACTCCTTCTAAGCAGTTTTTTGACCCTGACGGCTTCTAACCTGATAAGTTGCATAGCAGTAGCTATGGTGTTGACAGTAATGCAAAATTAATTGAACCACAGTAATTTTCTTTTTAGAAAATCGGTGACACAACTGAATGTTCCGGGAAGGACAATTTTTTTGATTTTCTTTTTTATTTTTTTATCTTTTATTTTGTTATATAAGGTTATTATATTTTAACTATTATCACAGTAACTGATTATCCTGGACCAAATAAAACCTTAAAAGATGGTACCTTTCTTACAAAAAAGTTAAGAAATAATGTAATAAACGCGTAAGAGTAAGCAGGGGACAGCGTAAAATTACCCATTTTTCGATTGTTATTTATAATTAACTTAACTTTATTTTAGATTTTGTCATAGTTTTTGTTAAAAAAACAAAATATTGTATACGTATAATCACTTTGATAACATATATAAATAATTCTGGCAACTACTTCATTATATAGAATTTAATGAATTCGAGGGACATTTGAAAATCAGGGGGGTATACATTTTTGTGAAAATGCCCAGGGACATAAAAGAAGCACGTAGCTAATAAAAAAGATTGTTTCATACTTAAAACACGAAGCGACATCTAGCGGTTATTTTCGACGATAACAGCTTGTCTTTAGCTGTGGTGCACTTACCTCGAACGATTTTGATAAAATTTAATAATACGCTTATGGTTTATATATTATACATATTTGAAATAATTCCAGGTAGGTGTAAGGTGCACCACAGCACAACCACAATCTAAAGAAAAGTTATCATCGAAAATAGCCGCTAGATGTCGCTTCGTGTTTTAAGTATGAAACGATCTTATTTATTAGCTAGGTACGTGCTACGTGTTACAAATTTACTCAACTCTACGTCCCTACGTATTTATTATTATTACGTATAGTATTTATTATTACGATTAATAATTATTACGATTAATCATTATATACGATTAGTTGATCTGAGGCCGAAAATTATAACGATCCCAAAATTTAACTAAAACTTTGCTATTTTGTTGCGATGCGAATAAATTTGATTGTAAATTAGTAACAATAGTTTTGAATACTTACCATAAATTCTTACAAACTTTTGCATTTATAATATAAGCACTTAGGACAAGCTTCATTATTATGCTCCCACCATCCCTGTTTTTTCTATAATTTTTTTAATGTATCGTTACCATTTTATAAAGTCATAATCGTTTCATGAAAATAATATTATAGAATATCTACATAGTATAAAACAAAGTCGCTTTCTCGGTCCCTATGTCCCTTTGAAATCTTTAAAACTACGCAACGGATTCGGATTTTGATTCGGTTTTTTTAATATGTAGATAGATTCAAGGGTAGGTTTTAGTATACATATATAATTGATTAGGTTTTAGACAAAGCGGGCGATGCCGCGGGCGGAAAGCTAGTAAATCATAAACTGTATTTTACTCAGTGTGTTACTAGCGGCATCTTATCGCAGATACGAAAGAAAAGAACCGATTATGATTTTACTAAAATGTAACTTTTTAAATGAATTAAATTGATTTTTGCCCTACCTCAGTATTATATGGTTAGGAATTCATTACGAAGTCTAACCATAGTTATTTAAAACAACTTAATCTATTTTATATCTATTCATATGGTCCAAAAGGTAGGTGTGTTCATAAAATATTCAGATACATAATATTTGTATTGAAGTTGCTAAGGCAGAACTTTTGTCGATCGAACATATAGGTAGGACGTTGGTAATAATAGATCGGCTTCAACTTCAAGGGAATAAAAAAAAACAATTTAATTTTTTAATAAATTTATTAAATAAATAACTAAGTAATATTATCATTTTGATTATATCTAACTTTCCCAACCCACTTTTCCAACACTGACTCAGTGACGTCCCCCCTTCCCAGTGACTGCAACGTGGCGTCCCCCCTTTTTGCACACCAACCCCCTTCACAGTGACCTCATGGCCGATCGCAGCCGACAGCTGCTTCAAGTACGCTATTATTTCCTGCACAGAAATACAGATAAATGAAAAATCCATACTAATATTATAAATGCGAGAGTAACTCTGTCTGTCTGTCTGTTACTCAATCACGCCTTAACTACTGAACCAATTTGCATGAAATTTGGTATAGAGATATTTTGATACCCGAGAAAGGACATAGACTACTTTTTACCCCGGGAAATGGGATAGGTTTTATCCCGGAAATCCCACGGGAACGGGAACTATGCGGGTTTTTCTTTGACTTCGCGGGCGAAGCTGCGGGTGGAAAGCTAGTTTATCATAAAACAACTAGAAAAAAAAAAACGATCCCAAACAAGACTGATATTATTCCCGCAATTGATATGAGAATCATAAGAACCAGCAGAAATAAATGCATAAATTAAAAAAACAGATACACGTATATGTACGCACACTCATACCTCCAGCTAATAAGTACATGTCAGCAAGAAGTCCGAGTGTGATGCGTGCTGTCGAACGTGTTAGCAACGTAAAATCGTACCTTGCGTGCTGTCGAACGTGTTAGCAACATAAAATCGTACCTTGCGTACCGTCAAACGTGTTAGCAAAATAAAATCGTACCTTGCGTGCCACCAAACGTGCACGCAATATAAAATCGTACCTTGCGTGCTGTCGAACGTGTTAGCAACATAAAATCGTACCTTGCGTACCGTCAAACGTGTTAGCAAAATAAAATCGTACCTTGCGTGCCACCGAACGTGTTAGCAACATAAAATCGTACCTTGCGTGCTATCTAACGTGTAAGCAACATAAAATCGTACCTTGCGTGCTGTCGAACGTGTTAGCAACATAAAATCGTACCTTGCGTGCTGTCGAACGTGTTAGCAACATAAAATCGTACCTTGCGTACCGTCAAACGTGTTAGCAAAATAAAATCGTACCTTGCGTGCTGTCGAACGTGTTAGCAAAACAAAATCGTACCTTGCGTGCCACCGAACGTGCACGCAAAATAAAATCGTACCTTGCGTGCTGTCGAACGTGTAAGCAACATAAAATCGTACCTTGCGTACCGTCAAACGTGTTAGCAACATAAAATCGTACCTTGCGTACTGTCGAACGTGTAAGCAACATAAAATCGTACCTTGCGTGCTGTCGAACGTGTTAGCAACATAAAATCGTACCTTGCAAGCTGCAGAACGTGTTAGCAACATAAAATCGTACCTTGCGTACCGTCAAACGTGTTAGCAAAATGAAATCGTACCTTGCGTGCCACCGAACGTGCACGCAAAATAAAATCGTACCTTGCGTGCTGTCGAACGTGTGAGCAAAATAAAATCGTACCTTGCATGCCTCCGAACGTGCACGCAAAATAAAATCGTACCTTGCGTGCTGTCGAACGTGTTAGCAACATAAAATCGTACCTTGCGTGCTGTCGAACGTGTTAGCAACATAAAATCGTACCTTGCGTGCTGTCGAACATGTAAGCAACATAAAATCGTACCTTGCGTGCCACCGAACGTGCACGCAAAATAAAATCGTACCTTGCGTTCTGTCGAACGTGTTAGCAACATATAATCGTACCTTGCAAGCTGCAGAACGTGTTAGCAACATAAAATCGTACCTTGCAAGCTGCAGAACGTGTTAGCAACATAAAATCGTACCTTGCGTGCCACCGAACGTGCACGCAAAATAAAATCGTACCTTGCGTGCTGTCGAACGTGTTAGCAACATAAAATCGTACCTTGCGTACCGTCAAACGTGTGAGCAAAATAAAATCGTACCTTGCGTGCTGTCGAACGTGTTAGCAACATAAAATCGTACCTTGCAAGCTGCAAAACGTGTTGGCAACATAAAATCGTACCTCTCGTGCTGTCGAACGTGTTAGCAACATAAAATCGTACCTTGCAAGCTGCAGAACGTGTAAGCAACATAATATCGTACCTTGCGTGCAGTCGAACGTGTTAGCAACATAAAATCGTACCTTGCGTGCTGTCGAACGTGTTAGCAACATAAAATCGTACCTTGCGTACCGTCAAACGTGTTAGCAAAATAAAATCGTACCTTGCAAGCTGCAGAACGTGTTAGCAACATAAAATCGTACCTTGCGTGCTGTCGAACGTGTTAGCAACATAAAATCGTACCTTGCGTGCTGCAGAACGTGTTAGCAACATAAAATCGTACCTTGCGTGCTGTCGAACGAGTTAGCAACATAAAATCGTACCTTGCAAGCTGCAGAACGTGTTAGCAACATAAAATCGTACCTTGCGTGCTGTCGAACGTGTTAGCAGCATAAAATCGTACCTTGCGTGCTGTCGAACGTGTAAGCAACATAAAATCGTACCTTGCGTGCTGTCGAACGTGTTAGCAACATAAAATCGTAACTTGCGTGCTGTCGAACATGTAAGCAACATAAAATCGTACCTTGCGTGCCACCGAACGTGCACGCAAAATAAAATCGTACCTTGCGTTCTGTCGAACAAGTTAGCAACATATAATCGTACCTTGCATGCTGTCAAACGTGTTAGCAACATAAAATCGTACCTTGCAAGCTGCAGAACGTGTTGGCAACATAAAATCGTACCTTGCAAGCTGCAGGACGTGTTAGCAACATAAAATCGTACCTTGCGTACCGTCAAACGTGTTAGCAAAATAAAATCGTACCTTGCGTGCCACCGAACGTGCACGCAAAATAAAATCGTACCTTGTGTTCTGTCGAACGTGTTAGCAACATATAATCGTACCTTGCGTGCTGTCGAACGTGTGAGTATAATAAAATCGTACCTTGCGTGCTGTCGAACGTGTTAGCAACATAAAATCGTACCTTGCAAGCTGCAGAACGTGTTAGCAACATAAAATCGTACCTTGCGTGCAGTCGAACGTGTTAGCAACAAAAAATCGTACCTTGCGTGCTGTCGAACGTGTTAGCAACATAAAATCGTACCTTGCGTACCGTCAAACGTGTTAGCAAAATAAAATCGTACCTTGCAAGCTGCAGAACGTGTTAGCAACATAAAATCGTACCTTGCGTGCAGTCGAACGTGTAAGCAACATAAAATCGTACCTTGCGTGCTGTCGAATGTGTTAGCAACATAAAATCGTACCTTGCGTGCTGTCGAACGTGTTAGCAACATAAAATCGTACCTTGCGTACCGTCAAACGTGTTAGCAAAATAAAATCGTACCTTGCGTACCGTCAAACGTGTTAGCAAAATAAATTCGTACCTTGCGTGCCACCGAACGTGCACGCAAAATAAAATCGTACCTTGCGTGCAGTCGAACGTGTTAGCAACATAAAATCGTACCTTGCGTGCTGTCGAACGTGTTAGCAACATAAAATCGTACCTTGCGTACCGTCAAACGTGTTAGCAAAATAAATTCGTACCTTGCGTGCCACCGAACGTGCACGCAAAATAAAATCGTACCTTGCGTGCTGTCTAACGTGTGAGCAACATAAAATCGTACCTTGCGTGCTGTCGAACGTGTTAGCAACATAAAATCGTACCTTGCAAGCTGCAGAACGTGTTAGCAACATAAAATCGTACCTTGCGTGCTGTCGAACGTGTTAGCAACATAAAATCGTACCTTGCGTACCGTCAAACGTGTAAGCAAAATAAATTCGTACCTTGCGTGCCACCGAACGTGCACGCAAAATAAAATCGTACCTTGCGTGCTGTCTAACGTGTGAGCAACATAAAATCGTACCTTGCGTGCTGTCGAACGTGTTAGCAACATAAAATCGTACCTTGCAAGCTGCAGAACGTGTTAGCAACATAAAATCGTACCTTGCGTGCAGTCGAACGTGTTAGCAACATAAAATCGTACCTTGCGTGCTGTCGAACGTGTTAGCAACATAAAATCGTACCTTGCGTACCGTCAAACGTGTTATCAAAATAAATTCGTACCTTGCGTGCCACCGAACGTGCACGCAAAATAAAATCGTACCTTGCGTGCTGTCGAACGTGTGAGCAACATAAAATCGTACCTTGCGTGCTGTCGAACGTGTTAGCAACATAAAATCGTACCTTGCAAGCTGCAGAACGTGTTAGCAACATAAAATCCTACCTTGCGTGCTGTCGAACGTGTTAAAAACATAAAATCGTACCTTGCGTGCTGTCGAACGTGTTAGCAACATAAAATCGTACCTTGCGTGCTGTCGAACGTGTTAGCTACATAAAATCGTACCTTGCGTGCTGTCGAACGTGTTAGCAACATAAAATCGTACCTTGCGTACCGTCAAACGTGTGAGCAACATAAAATCGTACCTTGCGTGCTGTCGAACGTGTTAGCAACATAAAATCGTACCTTGCAAGCTGCAGAACGTGTTAGCAACATAAAATCGTACCTTGCGTGCTGTCGAACGTGTTAGCAACATAAAATCGTACCTTGCGTGCTGTCGAACGTGTTAGCAACATAAAATCGTACCTTGCAAGCTGCAGAACGTGTTAGCAACATAAAATCGTACCTTGCAAGCTGCAGAACGTGTAAGCAACATAAAATCGTACCTTGCGTACCGTCAAACGTGTTAGCAAAATAAAATCGTACCTTGCGTGCTACCGAACGTGCACACAAAATAAAATTGTACCTTGCGTACCGTCAAACGTGTAAGCAAAATAAAATCGTACCTTGCGTGCCACCGAACGTGCACGCAAAATAAAATCGTACCTTGCGTGCTGTCGAACGTGTTAGCAACATAAAATCGTACCTTGCGTACCGTCAAACGTGTTAGCAAAATAAAATCGTACCTTGCGTGCCTCCGAACATGCACGCAAAATAAAATCGTACCTTGCGTGCTGTCGAACGTGTTAGCAACATAAAATCGTACCTTGCGTACCGTCAAACGTGTTAGCAAAATAAAATCGTACCTTGCGTGCCACCGAACGTGCACGCAAAATAAAATCGTACTTTGCGTACCGTCAAACGTGTAAGCAAAATAAAATCGTACCTTGCGTGCCACCGAACGTGCACGCAAAATAAAATCGTACCTTGCGTGCTGTCGAACGTGTTAGCAACATAAAATCGTACCTTGCGTGCTGTCGAACGTGTTAGCAACATAAAATCGTACCTTGCGTGCTGTCGAACATGTAAGCAACATAAAATCGTACCTTGCGTGCCACCGAACGTGCACGCAAAATAAAATCGTACCTTGCGTTCTGTCGAACGTGTTAGCAACATATAATCGTACCTTGCGTGCTGTCGAACGTGTTAGCAACATAAAATCGTACCTTGCAAGCTGCAGAACGTGTTAGCAACATAAAATCGTACCTTGCAAGCTGCAGAACGTGTTAGCAACATAAAATCGTACCTTGCAAGCTGCAGAACGTGTTAGCAACATAAAATCGTACCTTGCGTGCTATCTAACGTGTTAGCAACATAAAATCGTACCTTGCGTTCTGTCGAACGTGTTAGCAACATAAAATCGTACCTTGCGTGCTGTCGAACGTGTTAGCAACATATAATCGTACCTTGCGTGCTTTCGAACGTGTTAGCAACATAAAATCGTACCTTGCAAGCTGCAGAACGTGTTAGCAACATAAAATCGTACCTTGCGTGCTGTCGTACGTGTTAGCAACATAAAATCGTACCTTGCGTACCGTCCAACGTGTAAGCAAAATAAAATCGTACCTTGCGTGCCACCGAACGTGAACGCAAAATAAAATCGTACCTTGCGTGCTGTCGAACGTGTTAGCAACATAAAATCGTACCTTGCGTGCTGTCGAACGTGTTAGCAACATAAAATCGTACCTTGCGCACCGTCAAACGTGTTAGCAAAATAAAATCGTACCTTGCGTACCGTCAAACGTGTAAGCAAAATAAAATCGTACCTTGCATGCCATCGAACGTGCACGCAAAATAAAATCGTACCTTGCGTGCTGTCGTACGTGTTAGCAACATAAAATCGTACCTTGCGTGCTGTCGAACGTGTTAGCAACATAAAATCGTACCTTGCAAGCTGCAGAACGTGTTAGCAACATAAAATCGTACCTTGCGTGCTGTCGAACGTGTTAGCAACATAAAATCGTACCTTGCAAGCTGCAGAACGTGTTAGCAACATAAAATCGTACCTTGCGTGCAGTCGAACGTGTTAGCAACATAAAATCGTACCTTGCGTGCTGTCGTACGTGTTAGCAACATAAAATCGTACCTTACGTACCGTCCAACGTGTAAGCAAAATAAAATCGTACCTTGCGTGCCACCGAACCTGAACGCAAAATAAAATCGTACCTTGCGTGCTGTCGAACGTGTTAGCAACATAAAATCGTACCTTGCGTGCTGTCGAACGTGTTAGCAACATAAAATCGTACCTTGCGCACCGTCAAACGTGTTAGCAAAATAAAATCGTACCTTGCGTACCGTCAAACATGTAAGCAACATAAAATCGTACCTTGCGTGCCACCGAACGTGCACGCAAAATAAAATCGTACCTTGCGTTCTGTCGAACGTGTTAGCAACATATAATCGTACCTTGCGTGCTGTCGAACGTGTTAGCAACATAAAATCGTACCTTGCAAGCTGCAGAACGTGTTAGCAACATAAAATCGTACCTTGCAAGCTGCAGAACGTGTTAGCAACATAAAATCGTACCTTGCAAGCTGCAGAACGTGTTAGCAACATAAAATCGTACCTTGCGTGCTATCTAACGTGTTAGCAACATAAAATCGTACCTTGCGTGCTGTCGAACGTGTTAGCAACATAAAATCGTACCTTGCGTGCTGTCGAACGTGTTAGCAACATATAATCGTACCTTGCGTGCTTTCGAACGTGTTAGCAACATAAAATCGTACCTTGCAAGCTGCAGAACGTGTTAGCAACATAAAATCGTACCTTGCGTGCTGTCATACGTGTTAGCAACATAAAATCGTACCTTGCGTACCGTCCAACGTGTAAGCAAAATAAAATCGTACCTTGCGTGCCACCGAACGTGAACGCAAAATAAAATCGTACCTTGCGTGCTGTCGAACGTGTTAGCAACATAAAATCGTACCTTGCGTGCTGTCGAACGTGTTAGCAACATAAAATCGTACCTTGCGCACCGTCAAACGTGTTAGCAAAATAAAATCGTACCTTGCGTACCGTCAAACGTGTAAGCAAAATAAAATCGTACCTTGCGTGCCATCGAACGTGCACGCAAAATAAAATCGTACCTTGCGTGCTGTCGTACGTGTTAGCAACATAAAATCGTACCTTGCGTGCTGTCGAACGTGTTAGCAACATAAAATCCTACCTTGCAAGCTGCAGAACGTGTTAGCAACATAAAATCGTACCTTGCGTGCTGTCGAACGTGTTAGCAACATAAAATCGTACCTTGCAAGCTGCAGAACGTGTTAGCAACATAAAATCGTACCTTGCATGCTGTCGAACGTGTTAGCAACATAAAATCGTACCTTGCGTGCTGTCAAACGTGTTATCAAAATAAATTCATACCTTGCGTGCCACCGAACGTGCACGCAAAATAAAATCGTACCTTGCGTGCTGTCTAACGTGCTAGCAACATAAAATCGTACCTTGCGTGCCACCGAACGTGCACGCAAAATAAAATCGTACCTTGCGTGCTGTCGAACGTGTTAGCAACATAAAATCGTACCTTGCGTGCTGTCGAACGTGTTAGCAACATAAAATCGTACCTTGCGTGCTGTCGAACGTGTCAGCAACATAAAATCGTACCTTGCGTGCTGTCGAACGTGTTAGCAACATAAAATCGTACCTTGCGTACCGTCAAACCTGTTATCAAAATAAATTCGTACCTTGCGTGCCACCGAACGTGCACGCAAAATAAAATCGTACCTTGCGTGCTGTCGAACGTGTTAGCAACATAAAATCGTACCTTGCGTGCTGTCGAACGTGTTAGCAACATAAAATCGTACCTTGCGTGCTGTCGAACGTGTTAGCAACATAAAATCGTACCTTGCGTGCTGTCGAACGTGTTAGCAACATAAAATCGTACCTTGCGTACCGTCAAACGTGTTAGCAAAATAAATTCGTACCTTGCGTGCCACCGAACGTCCACGCAAAATAAAATCGTACGTTGCGTGCTGTCTAACGTGTTAGCAACATAAAATCGTACCTTGCGTGCTGTCGAACGTGTTAGCAACATAAAATCGTACCTTGCAAGCTGCAGAACGTGTAAGCAACATAAAATCGTACCTTGCGTGCTGTCGAAAGTGTTAGCAACATAAAATCGTACCTTGCAAGCTGCAGAACGTGTTAGCAACATAAAATCGTAACTTGCGTGCAGTCGAACGTGTTAGCAACATAAAATCGTACCTTGCGTGCTGTCGAACGTGTTAGCAACATAAAATCGTACCTTGCGTACCGTCAAACGTGTTATCAAAATAAATTCGTACCTTGCGTGCCACCGAACGTGCACGCAAAATAAAATCGTACCTAGCGTGCTGTCTAACATGTTAGCAACATTAAATCGTACCTTGCGTGCCACCGAACGTGCACGCAAAATAAAATCGTACCTTGCGTGCCACCGAACGTGCACGCAAAAAAAAATCGTACCTTGCGTGCTGTCGAACGTGTTAGCAACATAAAATCGTACCTTGCGTGCTGTCGAACGTGTTAGCAACATAAAATCGTACCTTGCGTGCTGTCGAACGTGTTAGCAACATAAAATCGTACCTTGCGTACCGTCAAACGTGTGAGCAACATAAAATCGTACCTTGCGTGCTGTCGAACGTGTTAGCAACATAAAATCGTACCTTGCAAGCTGCAGAACGTGTAAGCAACATAAAATCGTACCTTGCGTGCTGTCGAACGTGTTAGCAACATAAAATCGTACCTTGCGTGCTGTCGAACGTGTTAGCAACATAAAATCGTACCTTGCGTGCTGTCGAACGTGTTAGCAACATAAAATCGTACCTTGCGTACCGTCAAACGTGTTAGCAAAATAAAATCGTACCTTGCGTGCCATCGAACGTGCACGCAATATAAAATCGTACCTTGCGTGCTGTCGTACGTGTTAGCAACATAAAATCGTACCTTGCGTGCTGTCGAACGTGGTAGCAACATAAAATCGTACCTTGCGTACCGTCAAACGTGTTAGCAAAATAAATTCGTACCTTGCGTGCCACCGAACGTGCACGCAAAATAAAATCGTACCTTGCGTGCTGTCGAACGTGTTAGCAACATAAAATCGTACCTTGCGTGCTGTCGAACGTGTTAGCAACATAAAATCGTACCTTGCGTACCGTCAAACATGTTAGCAACATAAAATCGTATCTTGCAAGCTGCAGAACGTGTAAGCAACATAATATCGTACCTTGCGTGCAGTCGAACGTGTTAGCAACATAAAATCGTACCTTGCGTGCTGTCGAACGTGTTAGCAACATAAAATCGTACCTTGCGTGCTGTCGAACGTGTTAGCAACATAAAATCGTACCTTGCGTGCTGTCGAACGTGTTAGCAACATAAAATCGTACCTTGCGTACCGTCAAACGTGTGAGCAACATAAAATCGTACCTTGCGTGCTGTCGAACGTGTTAGCAACATAAAATCGTACCTTGCAAGCTGCAGAACGTGTAAGCAACATAAAATCGTACCTTGCGTGCTGTCGAACGTGTTAGCAACATAAAATCGTACCTTGCGTGCTGTCGAACGTGTTAGCAACATAAAATCGTACCTTGCGTGCTGTCGAACGTGTTAGCAACATAAAATCGTACCTTGCGTACCGTCAAACGTGTTAGCAAAATAAAATCGTACCTTGCGTGCCATCGAACGTGCACGCAAAATAAAATCGTACCTTGCGTGCTGTCGTACGTGTTAGCAACATAAAATCGTACCTTGCGTGCTGTCGAACGTGGTAGCAACATAAAATCGTACCTTGCGTACCGTCAAACGTGTTAGCAAAATAAATTCGTACCTTGCGTGCCACCGAACGTGCACGCAAAATAAAATCGTACCTTGCGTGCTGTCGAACGTGTTAGCAACATAAAATCGTACCTTGCGTGCTGTCGAACGTGTTAGCAACATAAAATCGTACCTTGCGTACCGTCAAACATGTTAGCAACATAAAATCGTATCTTGCAAGCTGCAGAACGTGTAAGCAACATAATATCGTACCTTGCGTGCAGTCGAACGTGTTAGCAACATAAAATCGTACCTTGCGTGCTGTCGAACGTGTTAGCAACATAAAATCGTACCTTGCGTACCGTCAAACGTGTTAGCAAAATAAAATCGTACCTTGCGTGCCACCGAACGTGCACGCAAAATAAAATCGTACCTTGCGTGCTGTCGAACGTGTAAGCAACATAAAATCGTACCTTGCGTGCTGTCGAACGTGTTAGCAACATAAAAGCGTACCTTGCAAGCTGCAGAACGTGTTAGCAACATAAAATCGTACCTTGCATGCTGTCGAACGTGTTAGCAACATAAAATCGTACCTTGCGTGCTGTCGAACGTGTTAGCAACATAAAATCGTACCTTGCAAGCTGCAGAACGTGTAAGCAACATAAAATCGTACCTTGCGTGCTGTCGAACGTGTTAGCAACATAAAATCGTACCTTGCGTGCTGTCGAACGTGTTAGCAACATAAAATCGTACCTTGCGTGCTGTCGAACGTGTTAGCAACATAAAATCGTACCTTGCGTGCTGTCGAACGTGTTAGCAACATAAAATCGTACCTTGCGTGCTGTCGAACGAGTTAGCAACATAAAAGCGTACCTTGCAAGCTGCAGAACGTGTTAGCAACATAAAATCGTACCTTGCATGCTGTCGAACGTGTTAGCAACATAAAGTCGTACCTTGCGTGCTGTCGAATGTGTTAGCAACATAAAATCGTACCTTGCAAGCTGCAGAACGTGTAAGCAACATAAAATCGTACCTTGCGTGCTGTCGAACGTGTTAGCAACATAAAATCGTACCTTGCGTGCTGTCGAACGTGTTAGCAACATAAAATCGTACCTTGCGTGCTGTCGAACGTGTTAGCAACATAAAATCGTACCTTGCGTACCGTCAAACGTGTGAGCAACATAAAATCGTACCTTGCGTGCTGTCGAACGTGTTAGCAACATAAAATCGTACCTTGCAAGCTGCAGAACGTGTTAGCAACATAAAATCGTACCTTGCGTGCTGTCGAACGTGTTAGCAACATAAAATCGTACCTTGCATGCTGTCGAACGTGTTAGCAACATAAAATCGTACCTTGCGTGCAGTCGAACGTGTTAGCAACATAAAATCGTACCTTGCGTACCGTCAAACGTGTTAGCAAAATAAATTCGTACCTTGCGTGCCATCGAACGTGCACGCAAAATAAAATCGTACCTTGCGTGCTGTCGTACGTGTTAGCAACATAAAATCGTACCTTGCGTGCTGTCGAACGTGGTAGCAACATAAAATCGTACCTTGCAAGCTGCAGAACGTGTTAGCAACATAAAATCGTACCTTGCGTGCTGTCGAACGTGTTAGCAACATAAAATCGTACCTTGCGTGCAGTCGAACGTGTTACCAAAATAAAATCGTACCTTGCGTGCAGTCGAACGTGTTAGCAACATAAAATCGTACCTTGCATGCTGTCGAACGTGTTAGCAACATAAAATCGTACCTTGCGTGCAGTCGAACGTGTTAGCAACATAAAATCGTACCTTGCGTACCGTCAAACGTGTTAGCAAAATAAATTCGTACCTTGCGTGCCACCGAACGTGCACGCAAAATAAAATCGTACCTTGCGTGCTGTCGAACGTGTTAGCAACATAAAATCGTACCTTGCGTGCTGTCGAACGTGTTAGCAACATAAAATCGTACCTTGCGTGCTGTCGAACGTGTTAGCAACATACAATCGTACCTTGCAAGCTGCAGAACGTGTTAGCAACATAAAATCGTACCTTGCGTGCAGTCGAACGTGTTAGCAACATAAAATCGTACCTTGCGTGCTGTCGAACGTGTTAGCAACATAAAATCGTACCTTGCGTGCTGTCGAACGTGTTAGCAACATAAAAGCGTACCTTGCAAGCTGCAGAACGTGTTAGCAACATAAAATCGTACCTTGCATGCTGTCGAACGTGTTAGCAACATAAAGTCGTACCTTGCGTGCTGTCGAACGTGTTAGCAACATAAAATCGTACCTTGCAAGCTGCAGAACGTGTAAGCAACATAAAATCGTACCTTGCGTGCTGTCGAACGTGTTAGCAACATAAAATCGTACCTTGCGTGCTGTCGAACGTGTTAGCAACATAAAATCGTACCTTGCGTGCTGTCGAACGTGTTAGCAACATAAAATCGTACCTTGCGTACCGTCAAACGTGTGAGCAACATAAAATCGTACCTTGCGTGCTGTCGAACGTGTTAGCAACATAAAATCGTACCTTGCAAGCTGCAGAACGTGTTAGCAACATAAAATCGTACCTTGCGTGCTGTCGAACGTGTTAGCAACATAAAATCGTACCTTGCATGCTGTCGAACGTGTTAGCAACATAAAATCGTACCTTGCGTGCAGTCGAACGTGTTAGCAACATAAAATCGTACCTTGCGTACCGTCAAACGTGTTAGCAAAATAAATTCGTACCTTGCGTGCCATCGAACGTGCACGCAAAATAAAATCGTACCTTGCGTGCTGTCGTACGTGTTAGCAACATAAAATCGTACCTTGCGTGCTGTCGAACGTGGTAGCAACATAAAATCGTACCTTGCAAGCTGCAGAACGTGTTAGCAACATAAAATCGTACCTTGCGTGCTGTCGAACGTGTTAGCAACATAAAATCGTACCTTGCGTGCAGTCGAACGTGTTAGCAACATAAAATCGTACCTTGCAAGCTGCAGAACGTGTTAGCAACATAAAATCGTACCTTGCGTACCGTCAAACGTGTTAGCAAAATAAAATCGTACCTTGCGTGCCACCGAACGTGCACGCAAAATAAAATCGTACCTTGCGTTCTGTCGAACGTGTTAGCAACATAAAATCGTACCTTGCGTGCTGTCAAACGTGTTAGCAAAATAAAATCGTACCTTGCGTGCCACCGAACGTGCACGCAAAATAAAATCGTACCTTGCGTACCGTCAAACGTGTTAGCAAAATAAAATCGTACCTTGCGTGCCACCGAACGTGCACGCAAAATAAAATCGTACCTTGCGTGCTGTCGAACGTGTTAGCAACATAAAATCGTACCTTGAGTACCGTCAAACGTGTTAGCAAAATAAAATCGTACCTTGCGTGCCTCCGAACATGCACGCAAAATAAAATCGTACCTTGCGTGCTGTCGAACGTGTTAGCAACATAAAATCGTACCTTGCGTGCTGTCGAACGTGTTAGCAACATAAAATCGTACCTTGCGTGCTGTCGAACATGTAAAATAAATAAATAAAATAAAATAAAAATAGCCTTTATTACTGATAACATCATTACATTACATTACATTACATTACATTATACATAGTTAATACATTACATTATACATACTCTCTTGTAATAAATAATTTTAAATATATTACAATGTCTTTCCTATTTATTTTAATACAATCGGTTTCATGCACATTTAGTAATTTCATTTTTATTTCAATTATGGTAAGATTACATGCACTTTTAATCATTAATAATAATATTTAATTAAATAATATAAATATAATTTGATTCATTTTAATTTTCGACATCGGTAACTTTATTATCAGTTTGCCTTTTGGCATAGGCCTCCCCTAGGCTTTTCCATCTATCTCTATTTGTGGCTTCTCTTTGCCATGTTGTTCCAGCTACCTTCCTAATATCATCCTCCCATCTTGTTTTTTGCCTTCCTTTCTTTCTTTTCCCATCCCGAGGATACCATTCAGTAACATCTTTTGTCCATTTTCCCTTATTGTTCTTTATCATATGGCCTACCCAGTTCCATTTAAGCTTTTTCACTGTGTAAGTGACATCCATAACTTTTGTCTTGCTTCTTATATTCTTAAGTTTAACTTTGTCTCTTAGCTTGAGGTTTAGGATGCTCCTCTCCATTTTGTTTTGGCACACTCTGAGTGCTCAACTCTGTTTGCTAGTGAGGGCCCAGGTTTGTGCTCCATAGGTTAAACTTGGTAGTATGCAAGAGTTGAACACTGTAGTCTTATCTTTAAGGGGCATATGTGGATTCTTCATAACTTCCTTTAGAGACCAGAATCTTTTCCAAGCTTTATTTATTCTGATGTTAATTTCTTTTTGCATTTGATTTTCCGGTGCAATGATCTGTCCTAAATATGTATATTCATCGACATATTCTATTTGATTTGAGTCTAGCAGTATAGGTGTTTTTATGTTGTTTGTCATTAGTTTTGTTTTGTCTAGATTCATAGTCAGACCCACCTTTCTGCTCTCTCGGTCTAATTGCGTTAACATTGTTTTTAAGCCCTCTTGGTTTTCGCTAAGCAGAATCAGGTCGTCGGCGAACCTAAGGTGGTTGAGCTTTTTGCCATTTACATTTATCCCATACTCATCCCAGTTAATTTTACGAAATATGTGTTCTAGTACAGATGAGAATAGTTTTGGTGAGAGGGGGTCACCTTGCCGTACTTTTTGCCATTTACATTTATCCCATACTCATCCCAGTTAATTTTACGAAATATGTGTTCTAGTACAGATGAGAATAGTTTTGGTGAGAGGGGGTCACCTTGCCGTACTCCCTTTTTTATTTTAAAGGCCTCTCCTTTCCTTTCAGTCTGAATTTTTGCCGTTGATTCTTTGTATATGTTTCTTATTATCCTGATATATTTTTGTTGCACTCCTTGTGAGTGTAGAGCGTCCCAAATGTGTGAATGTTTCAAAGAATCGAATGCCTTACTGTAATCTACGAATGCCAAGTAGTATGTTTTTCTGTATTCATTGCTCTTTTGGATAATTTGTTTGACGACATGAATGTGATCCATTGTTGAGAAGTCGCTTCGGAATCCAGCCTGTTCTCTCGGCTGATTTTCGTCCAGTTTTGAGCTAATTCTGTTCAATATTACCTTTGCAAATATCTTATATAAATTGGAGATCAGGCTGATCGGTCTGTAGTTGTTTATTTCTGCCCTGTCGCCTTTCTTATGGAGCAATATGATGGTTGACGATGTCCATTGTTGCGGTATTGTTTCTTTAGTCAGAATATCGTTGTATATATTGGTAATATCACTTATTATGTAGTCTAGGCATTTCTTCAAAATTTCGTTTGCTATTCCGTCCTCTCCGGGGGCTTTGTAGTTTTTCTGGGACAGTATTGCGGTTCTTACTTCTGATTCTAATATTGGGAGGGTAGCTTCTTCGTCTTCTTCCTGTGGGTATTGAGTATTTGTGTAGTCTGGATCATTATATAATTTACTATAAAATGTTGTTGCTATTTCCATAATTTCGGGTCGCTTTGTTGCTTTCTTATTAGATGTCTTGCTTTTGATGGATGGGATCCAACAGGTATTCTCTCTCAGTTCTTTCAGAGCTTTCTTTATGCCTCCAGATTTTTCAATGTGGAATTGGATAGTTCTGTTTCTAATTTGTTTCCTATGAGTCCTAATTTTTTCATTTATTTGTTTACTTAGCTGGGTTATTTGTGTTCTATTTTGTTTCTTATTTCTTAATAAAGTTTTCCTGGTCTCAAGTAGATGTCTTGCTTCGTCTCCTATTTTATCTCTCTTGTTTTTTAGGGTATATAATTTTCTGGATATTTCTTTCAGCGCTTTTTCTATTATATTACATTTTTCTTGAATATTTTCGCTCTTGTTGTTATTCAGTAAATTTTCTTTCAATGTTGTCAACAAGTTTTCTGGGACGGTGAGAGGGATTTGACTTGGTGTAATTCCTTTCTTAGTGTACTGTCTCCTCTTTTTTATCTCATTCAGGTAAATGGCTCCTCTTACCATACGATGATTAGTGTTAAAGTTGAACTTATTAATTGTGGTTATATCCTTGAAGAATTTAGGTTTATTTGACAACATGTAAGCAACATAAAATCGTACCTTGCGTGCCACCAAACGTGCACGCAAAATAAAATCGTACCTTGCGTTCTGTCGAACGTGTTAGCAACATATAATCGTACCTTGCGTGCTGTCGAACGTGTTAGCAACATAAAATCGTACCTTGCAAGCTGCAGAACGTGTTAGCAACATAAAATCGTACCTTGCAAGCTGCAGAACGTGTTAGCAACATAAAATCGTACCTTGCAAGCTGCAGAACGTGTTAGCAACATAAAATCGTACCTTGCGTACCGTCAAACGTGTAAGCAAAATAAAATCGTACCTTGCGTGCCACCGAACGTGCACGCAAAATAAAATCGTACCTTGCGTTCTGTCGAACGTGTTAGCAACATAAAATCGTACCTTGCGTGCTGTCGAACGTGTTAGCAACATAAAATCGTACCTTGCAAGCTGCAGAACGTGTTAGCAACATAAAATAGTACCTTGCGTGCTGTCGTACGTGTTAGCAACATACAATCGTACCTTGCGTACCGTCCAACGTGTAAGCAAAATAAAATCGTACCTTGCTTGCCACCGAACGTGAACGCAAAATAAAATCGTACCTTGCGTGCTGTCGAACGTGTAAGCAACATAAAATCGTACCTTGCGTGCTGTCGAACGTGTTAGCAACATATAATCGTACCTTGCGTGCTGTCGAACGTGTTAGCAACATAAAATCGTACCTTGCGTGCTGTCGAACGGGTTAGCAACATAAAATCCTACCTTGCAAGCTGCAGAACGTGTTAGCAACATAAAATCGTACCTTGCGTGCTGTCGAACGTGTTAGCAACATAAAATCGTACCTTGCGTACCGTCAAACGTGTAAGCAAAATAAAATCGTACCTTGCGTGCTGTCGAACGTGTAAGCAAAACAAAATCGTACCTTGCGTGCCACCGAACGTGCACGCAAAATAAAATCGTACCTTGCGTGCTGTCGAACGTGTAAGCAACATAAAATCGTACCTTGCGTACCGTCAAACGTGTTAGCAACATAAAATCGTACCTTGCAAGCTGCAGAACGTGTTAGCAACATAAAATCGTACCTTGCGTGCTGTCGAACGTGTTAGCAACATAAAATCGTACCTTGCGTGCTGTCGAACGTGTTAGCAACATAAAATCGTACCTTGCAAGCTGCAGAACGTGTTAGCAACATAAAATCGTACCTTGCGTACCGTCAAACGTGTAAGCAAAATAAAATCGTACCTTGCTTGCCACCGAACGTGAACGCAAAATAAAATCGTACCTTGCGTGCTGTCGAACGCGTTAGCAACATATAATCGTACCTTGCGTGCTGTCGAACGTGTTAGCAACATAAAATCGTACCTTGCAAGCTGCAGAACGTGTAAGCAACATAAAATCGTACCTTGCGTGCTGTCGTACGTGTTAGCAACATAAAATCGTACCTTGCGTACCGTCCAACGTGTAAGCAAAATAAAATCGTACCTTGCGTGCCACCGAACGTGAACGCAAAATAAAATCGTACCTTGCGTGCTGTCGAACTTGTTAGCAACATAAAATCCTACCTTGCAAGCTGCAGAACGTGTAAGCAACATAAAATCGTACCTTGCGTGCTGTCGAACGTGTTAGCAACATAAAATCGTACCTTGCGTACCGTCAAACGTGTTAGCAAAATAAAATCGTACCTTGCGTGCTGTCGAACGTGTTAGCAAAACAAAATCGTACCTTGCGTGCCACCGAACGTGCACGCAAAATAAAATCGTACCTTGCGTGCTGTCGAACGTGTAAGCAACATAAAATCGTACCTTGCGTACCGTCAAACGTGTTAGCAACATAAAATCGTACCTTGCAAGCTGCAGAACGTGTTAGCAACATAAAATCGTACCTTGCGTGCTGTCGAACGTGTTAGCAACATAAAATCGTACCTTGCGTGCTGTCGAACGTGTTAGCACCATAAAAGCGTACCTTGCGTGCTGTCGAACGTGTTAGCAACATAAAATCGTACCTTGCGTGCTGTCGAACATGTAAGCAACATAAAATCGTACCTTGCGTGCCACCGAACGTGCACGCAAAATAAAATCGTACCTTGCGTTCTGTCGAACAAGTTAGCAACATATAATCGTACCTTGCATGCTGTCGAACGTGTAAGCAACATAAAATCGTACCTTGCAAGCTGCAGGACGTGTTAGCAACATAAAATCGTACCTTGCGTACCGTCAAACGTGTTAGCAAAATAAAATCGTACCTTGCGTGCCACCGAACGTGCACGCAAAATAAAATCGTACCTTGCGTTCTGTCGAACGTGTTAGCAACATAAAATCGTACCTTGCGTGCTGTCGAACGTGTTAGCAACATAAAATCGTACCTTGCAAGCTGCAGAACGTGTTAGCAACATAAAATAGTACCTTGCGTGCTGTCGTACGTGTTAGCAACATAAAATCGTACCTTGCGTACCGTCCAACGTGTAAGCAAAATAAAATCGTACCTTCCTTGCCACCGAACGTGAACGCAAAATAAAATCGTACCTTGCGTGCTGTCGAACGTGTTAGCAACATAAAATCGTACCTTGCGTGCTGTCGAACGTGTTAGCAACATATAATCGTACCTTGCGTGCTGTCGAACGTGTTAGCAACATAAAATCGTACCTTGCGTGCTGTCGAACGGGTTAGCAACATAAAATCCTACCTTGCAAGCTGCAGAACGTGTTAGCAACATAAAATCGTACCTTGCGTGCTGTCGAACGTGTTAGCAACATAAAATCGTACCTTGCGTACCGTCAAACGTGTAAGCAAAATAAAATCGTACCTTGCGTGCTGTCGAACGTGTAAGCAAAACAAAATCGTACCTTGCGTGCCACCGAACGTGCACGCAAAATAAAATCGTACCTTGCGTGCTGTCGAACGTGTAAGCAACATAAAATCGTACCTTGCGTACCGTCAAACGTGTTAGCAACATAAAATCGTACCTTGCAAGCTGCAGAACGTGTTAGCAACATAAAATCGTACCTTGCGTACCGTCAAACGTGTTAGCAACATAAAATCGTACCTTGCGTGCTGTCGAACGTGTTAGCAACATAAAATCGTACCTTGCAAGCTGCAGAACGTGTTAGCAACATAAAATCGTACCTTGCGTACCGTCAAACGTGTTAGCAAAATAAAATCGTACCTTGCTTGCCACCGAACGTGAACGCAAAATAAAATCGTACCTTGCGTGCTGTCGAACGTGTTAGCAACATATAATCGTACCTTGCGTGCTGTCGAACGTGTTAGCAACATAAAATCGTACCTTGCAAGCTGCAGAACGTGTAAGCAACATAAAATCGTACCTTGCGTGCTGTCGTACGTGTTAGCAACATAAAATCGTACCTTGCAAGCTGCAGAACGTGTTAGCAACATAAAATCGTACCTTGCAAGCTGCAGAACGTGTTAGCAACATAAAATCGTACCTTGCGTACCGTCAAACGTGTAAGCAAAATAAAATCGTACCTTGCGTGCCACCGAACGTGCACGCAAAATAAAATCGTACCTTGCGTTCTGTCGAACGTGTTAGCAACATAAAATCGTACCTTGCGTGCTGTCGAACGTGTTAGCAACATAAAATCGTACCTTGCAAGCTGCAGAACGTGTTAGCAACATAAAATAGTACCTTGCGTGCTGTCGTACGTGTTAGCAACATAAAATCGTACCTTGCGTACCGTCCAACGTGTAAGCAAAATAAAATCGTACCTTGCTTGCCACCGAACGTGAACGCAAAATAAAATCGTACCTTGCGTGCTGTCGAACGTGTTAGCAACATAAAATCGTACCTTGCGTGCTGTCGAACGTGTTAGCAACATATAATCGTACCTTGCGTGCTGTCGAACGTGTTAGCAACATAAAATCGTACCTTGCGTGCTGTCGAACGGGTTAGCAACATAAAATCCTACCTTGCAAGCTGCAGAACGTGTTAGCAACATAAAATCGTACCTTGCGTGCTGTCGAACGTGTTAGCAACATAAAATCGTACCTTGCGTACCGTCAAACGTGTAAGCAAAATAAAATCGTACCTTGCGTGCTGTCGAACGTGTAAGCAAAACAAAATCGTACCTTGCGTGCCACCGAACGTGCACGCAAAATAAAATCGTACCTTGCGTGCTGTCGAACGTGTAAGCAACATAAAATCGTACCTTGCGTACCGTCAAACGTGTTAGCAACATAAAATCGTACCTTGCAAGCTGCAGAACGTGTTAGCAACATAAAATCGTACCTTGCGTGCTGTCGAACGTGTTAGCAACATAAAATCGTACCTTGCGTGCTGTCGAACGTGTTAGCAACATAAAATCGTACCTTGCAAGCTGCAGAACGTGTTAGCAACATAAAATCGTACCTTGCGTACCATCAAACGTGTTAGCAAAATAAAATCGTACCTTGCTTGCCACCGAACGTGAACGCAAAATAAAATCGTACCTTGCGTGCTGTCGAACGTGTTAGCAACATATAATCGTACCTTGCGTGCTGTCGAACGTGTTAGCAACATAAAATCGTACCTTGCAAGCTGCAGAACGTGTAAGCAACATAAAATCGTACCTTGCGTGCTGTCGTACGTGTTAGCAACATAAAATCGTACCTTGCGTACCGTCCAACGTGTAAGCAAAATAAAATCGTACCTTGCGTGCCACCGAACGTGAACGCAAAATAAAATCGTACCTTGCGTGCTGTCGAACTTGTTAGCAACATAAAATCCTACCTTGCAAGCTGCAGAACGTGTAAGCAACATAAAATCGTACCTTGCGTGCTGTCGAACGTGTTAGCAACATAAAATCGTACCTTGCGTACCGTCAAACGTGTTAGCAAAATAAAATCGTACCTTGCGTGCTGTCGAACGTGTTAGCAAAACAAAATCGTACCTTGCGTGCCACCGAACGTGCACGCAAAATAAAATCGTACCTTGCGTACCGTCAAACGTGTTAGCAACATAAAATCGTACCTTGCAAGCTGCAGAACGTGTTAGCAACATAAAATCGTACCTTGCGTGCTGTCGAACGTGTTAGCAACATAAAATCGTACCTTGCGTGCTGTCGAACATGTAAGCAACATAAAATCGTACCTTGCGTGCCACCGAACGTGCACGCAAAATAAAATCGTACCTTGCGTTCTGTCGAACGTGTTAGCAACATATAATCGTACCTTGCGTGCTGTCGAACGTGTTAGCAACATAAAATCGTACCTTGCAAGCTGCAGAACGTGTTAGCAACATAAAATCGTACCTTGCGTGCTGTCGAACATGTAAGCAACATAAAATCGTACCTTGCGTGCCACCGAACGTGCACGCAAAATAAAATCGTACCTTGCGTTCTGTCGAACGTGTTAGCAACATATAATCGTACCTTGCGTGCTGTCGAACGTGTTAGCAACATAAAATCGTACCTTGCAAGCTGCAGAACGTGTTAGCAACATAAAATCGTACCTTGCAAGCTGCAGAACGTGTTAGCAACATAAAATCGTACCTTGCGTACCGTCAAACGTGTTAGCAAAATAAAATCGTACCTTGCGTGCCACCGAACGTGCACGCAAAATAAAATCGTACCTTGCGTTCTGTCGAACGTGTGAGCAACATAAAATCGTACCTTGCGTGCTGTCGAACGTGTTAGCAACATATAATCGTACCTTGCGTGCTGTCGAACGTGTTAGCAACATAAAATCGTACCTTGCAAGCTGCAGAACGTGTTAGCAACATAAAAAAGTACCTTGCGTGCTGTCGTACGTGTTAGCAACATAAAATCGTACCTTGCGTACCGTCCAACGTGTAAGCAAAATAAAATCGTACCTTGCTTGCCACCGAACGTGAACGCAAAATAAAATCGTACCTTGCGTGCTGTCGAACGTGTTAGCAACATAAAATCGTACCTTGCGTGCTGTCGAACGTGTTAGCAACATAAAATCGTACCTTGCGTACCGTCAAACGTGTAAGCAAAATAAAATCGTACCTTGCGTGCTGTCGAACGTGTAAGCAAAACAAAATCGTACCTTGCGTGCCACCGAACGTGCACGCAAAATAAAATCGTACCTTGCGTGCTGTCGAACGTGTAAGCAACATAAAATCGTACCTTGCGTACCGTCAAACGTGTTAGCAACATAAAATCGTACCTTGCAAGCTGCAGAACGTGTTAGCAACATAAAATCGTACCTTGCGTGCTGTCGAACGTGTTAGCAACATAAAATCGTACCTTGCGTGCTGTCGAACGTGTTAGCAACATAAAATCGTACCTTGCAAGCTGCAGAACGTGTTAGCAACATAAAATCGTACCTTGCGTACCGTCAAACGTGTAAGCAAAATAAAATCGTACCTTGCGTGCTGTCGAACGTGTAAGCAAAACAAAATCGTACCTTGCGTGCCACCGAACGTGCACGCAAAATAAAATCGTACCTTGCGTTCTGTCGAACAAGTTAGCAACATATAATCGTACCTTGCGTGCTGTCGAACGTGTTAGCAACATAAAATCGTACCTTGCAAGCTGCAGAACGTGTTAGCAACATAAAATCGTACCTTGCAAGCTGCAGGACGTGTTAGCAACATAAAATCGTACCTTGCGTACCGTCAAACGTGTTAGCAAAATAAAATCGTACCTTGCGTGCCACCGAACGTGCACGCAAAATAAAATCGTACCTTGCGTTCTGTCGAACGTGTTAGCAACATAAAATCGTACCTTGCGTGCTGTCGAACGTGTTAGCAACATATAATCGTACCTTGCGTGCTGTCGAACGTGTTAGCAACATAAAATCGTACCTTGCAAGCTGCAGAACGTGTAAGCAACATAAAATCGTACCTTGCGTGCTGTTGTACGTGTTAGCAACATAAAATCGTACCTTGCGTACCGTCCAACGTGTAAGCAAAATAAAATCGTACCTTGCGTGCCACCGAACGTGAACGCAAAATAAAATCGTACCTTGCGTGCTGTCGAACTTGTAAGCAACATAAAATCGTACCTTGCGTGCTATCGAACGTGTTAGCAACATAAAATCCTACCTTGCAAGCTGCAGAACGTGTTAGCAACATAAAATCGTACCTTGCGTGCTGTCGAACGTGTTAGCAACATAAAATCGTACCTTGCGTACCGTCAAACGTGTTAGCAAAATAAAATCGTACCTTGCGTGCTGTCGAACGTGTTAGCAAAACAAAATCGTACCTTGCGTGCCACCGAACGTGCACGCAAAATAAAATCGTACCTTGCGTGCTGTCGAACTTGTTAGCAACATAAAATCGTACCTTGCGTGCTGTCGAACGTGTTAGCAACATATAATCGTACCTTGCGTGCTGTCGAACGTGTTAGCAACATAAAATCGTACCTTGCAAGCTGCAGAACGTGTAAGCAACATAAAATCGTACCTTGCGTGCTGTTGTACGTGTTAGCAACATAAAATCGTACCTTGCGTACCGTCCAACGTGTAAGCAAAATAAAATCGTACCTTGCGTGCCACCGAACGTGAACGCAAAATAAAATCGTACCTTGCGTGCTGTCGAACTTGTAAGCAACATAAAATCGTACCTTGCGTGCTATCGAACGTGTTAGCAACATAAAATCCTACCTTGCAAGCTGCAGAACGTGTTAGCAACATAAAATCGTACCTTGCGTGCTGTCGAACGTGTAAGCAACATAAAATCGTACCTTGCGTACCGTCCAACGTGTAAGCAAAATAAAATCGTACCTTGCGTGCCACCGAACGTGAACGCAAAATAAAATCGTACCTTGCGTGCTGTCGAACTTGTTAGCAACATAAAATCGTACCTTGCGTGCTGTCGAACGTGTTAGCAACATAAAATCCTACCTTGCAAGCTGCAGAACGTGTTAGCAACATAAAATCGTACCTTGCGTGCTGTCGAACGTGTTAGCAACATAAAATCGTACCTTGCGTACCGTCAAACGTGTTAGCAAAATAAAATCGTACCTTGCGTGCTGTCGAACGTGTTAGCAAAACAAAATCGTACCTTGCGTGCCACCGAACGTGCACGCAAAATAAAATCGTACCTTGCGTGCTGTCGAACTTGTTAGCAACATAAAATCGTACCTTGCGTGCTGTCGAACGTGTTAGCAACATAAAATCCTACCTTGCAAGCTGCAGAACGTGTTAGCAACATAAAATCGTACCTTGCGTGCTGTCGAACGTGTAAGCAACATAAAATCGTACCTTGCGTACCGTCCAACGTGAAAGCAAAATAAAATCGTACCTTGAGTGCCACCGAACGTGAACGCAAAATAAAATCGTACCTTGCGTGCTGTCGAACTTGTTAGCAACATAAAATCGTACCTTGCGTGCTGTCGAACGTGTTAGCAACATAAAATCCTACCTTGCAAGCTGCAGAACGTGTTAGCAACATAAAATCGTACCTTGCGTGCTGTCGAACGTGTTAGCAACATAAAATCGTACCTTGCGTACCGTCAAACGTGTTAGCAAAATAAAATCGTACCTTGCGTGCTGTCGAACGTGTTAGCAAAACAAAATCGTACCTTGCGTGCCACCGAACGTGCACGCAAAATAAAATCGTACCTTGCGTGCTGTCGAACTTGTTAGCAACATAAAATCGTACCTTGCGTGCTGTCGAACGTGTTAGCAACATAAAATCCTACCTTGCAAGCTGCAGAACGTGTTAGCAACATAAAATCGTACCTTGCGTGCTGTCGAACGTGTAAGCAACATAAAATCGTACCTTGCGTACCGTCCAACGTGTAAGCAAAATAAAATCGTACCTTGCGTGCCACCGAACGTGAACGCAAAATAAAATCGTACCTTGCGTGCTGTCGAACTTGTTAGCAACATAAAATCGTACCTTGCGTGCTGTCGAACGTGTTAGCAACATAAAATCCTACCTTGCAAGCTGCAGAACGTGTAAGCAACATAAAATCGTACCTTGCGTGCTGTCGAACGTGTAAGCAACATTAAATCGTACCTTGCGTACCGTCAAACGTGTTAGCAACATAAAATCGTACCTTGCAAGCTGCAGAACGTGTTAGCAACATAAAATCGTACCTTGCGTGCTGTCGAACGTGTTAGCAACATAAAATCGTACCTTGCGTGCTGTCGAACGTGTTAGCACCATAAAATCGTACCTTGCGTGCTGTCGAACGTGTTAGCAACATAAAATCGTACCTTGCGTGCTGTCGAACATGTAAGCAACATAAAATCGTACCTTGCGTTCTGTCGAACAAGTTAGCAACATATAATCGTACCTTGCATGCTGTCGAACGTGTTAGCAACATAAAATCGTACCTTGCAAGCTGCAGAACGTGTTAGCAACATAAAATCGTACCTTGCAAGCTGCAGGACGTGTTAGCAACATAAAATCGTACCTTGCGTACCGTCAAACGTGTAAGCAAAATAAAATCGTACCTTGCGTGCCACCGAACGTGCACGCAAAATAAAATCGTACCTTGCGTTCTGTCGAACGTGTTAGCAACATATAATCGTACCTTGCGTGCTGTCGAACGTGTGAGTATAATAAAATCGTACCTTGCGTGCTGTCGAACGTGTTAGCAACATAAAATCGTACCTTGCGTGCTGTCGAACGTGTTAGCAACATAAAATCGTACCTTGCGTACCGTCAAACGTGTTAGCAAAATAAAATCGTACCTTGCGTGCTGTCGAACGTGTTAGCAAAACAAAATCGTACCTTGCGTGCCACCGAACGTGCACGCAAAATAAAATCGTACCTTGCGTGCTGTCGAACGTGTAAGCAACATAAAATCGTACCTTGCGTACCGTCAAACGTGTTAGCAACATAAAATCGTACCTTGCAAGCTGCAGAACGTGTTAGCAACATAAAATCGTACCTTGCGTGCTGTCGAACGTGTTAGCAACATAAAATCGTACCTTGCGTGCTGTCGAACGTGTTAGCACCATAAAATCGTACCTTGCGTGCTGTCGAACGTGTTAGCAACATAAAATCGTACCTTGCGTGCTGTCGAACATGTAAGCAACATAAAATCGTACCTTGCGTGCCACCGAACGTGCACGCAAAATAAAATCGTACCTTGCGTTCTGTCGAACAAGTTAGCAACATATAATCGTACCTTGCATGCTGTCGAACGTGTTAGCAACATAAAATCGTACCTTGCAAGCTGCAGAACGTGTTAGCAACATAAAATCGTACCTTGCAAGCTGCAGGACGTGTTAGCAACATAAAATCGTACCTTGCGTACCGTCAAACGTGTTAGCAAAATAAAATCGTACCTTGCGTGCCACCGAACGTGCACGCAAAATAAAATCGTACCTTGCGTTCTGTCGAACGTGTTAGCAACATATAATCGTACCTTGCGTGCTGTCGAACGTGTGAGTATAATAAAATCGTACCTTGCGTGCTGTCGAACGTGTTAGCAACATAAAATCGTACCTTGCGTGCAGTCGAACGTGTTAGCAACAAAAAATCGTACCTTGCGTGCTGTCGAACGTGTTAGCAACATAAAATCGTACCTTGCGTGCTGTCGAACGTGTTAGCAACATAAAATCGTACCTTGCGTACCGTCAAACGTGTGAGCAACATAAAATCGTACCTTGCGTGCTGTCGAACGTGTTAGCAACATAAAATCGTACCTTGCAAGCTGCAGAACGTGTTAGCAACATAAAATCGTACCTTGCGTGCTGTCGAACGTGTTAGCAACATAAAATCGTACCTTGCGTGCTGTCGAACGTGTTAGCAACATAAAATCGTACCTTGCAAGCTGCAGAACGTGTTAGCAACATAAAATCGTACCTTGCAAGCTGCAGAACGTGTAAGCAACATAAAATCGTACCTTGCGTACCGTCAAACGTGTTAGCAAAATAAAATCGTACCTTGCGTGCCACCGAACGTGCACACAAAATAAAATCGTACCTTGCGTACCGTCAAACGTGTTAGCAAAATAAAATCGTACCTTGCGTGCCACCGAACGTGCACGCAAAATAAAATCGTACCTTGCGTGCTGTCGAACGTGTTAGCAACATAAAATCGTACCTTGCGTACCGTCAAACGTGTTAGCAAAATAAAATCGTACCTTGCGTGCCTCCGAACATGCACGCAAAATAAAATCGTACCTTGCGTGCTGTCGAACGTGTTAGCAACATAAAATCGTACCTTGCGTGCTGTCGAACGTGTTAGCAACATAAAATCGTACCTTGCGTGCTGTCGAACATGTAAGCAACATAAAATCGTACCTTGCGTGCCACCGAACGTGCACGCAAAATAAAATCGTACCTTGCGTTCTGTCGAACGTGTTAGCAACATATAATCGTACCTTGCGTGCTGTCGAACGTGTTAGCAACATAAAATCGTACCTTGCAAGCTGCAGAACGTGTTAGCAACATAAAATCGTACCTTGCAAGCTGCAGAACGTGTTAGCAACATAAAATCGTACCTTGCAAGCTGCAGAACGTGTTAGCAACATAAAATCGTACCTTGCAAGCTGCAGAACGTGTAAGCAACATAAAATCGTACCTTGCGTACCGTCAAACGTGTTAGCAAAATAAAATCGTACCTTGCGTGCCACCGAACGTGCACACAAAATAAAATCGTACCTTGCGTACCGTCAAACGTGTTAGCAAAATAAAATCGTACCTTGCGTGCCACCGAACGTGCACGCAAAATAAAATCGTACCTTGCGTGCTGTCGAACGTGTTAGCAAAACAAAATCGTACCTTGCGTGCCACCGAACGTGCACGCAAAATAAAATCGTACCTTGCGTGCTGTCGAACTTGTTAGCAACATAAAATCGTACCTTGCGTGCTGTCGAACGTGTTAGCAACATAAAATCCTACCTTGCAAGCTGCAGAACGTGTTAGCAACATAAAATCGTACCTTGCGTGCTGTCGAACGTGTAAGCAACATAAAATCGTACCTTGCGTACCGTCCAACGTGAAAGCAAAATAAAATCGTACCTTGAGTGCCACCGAACGTGAACGCAAAATAAAATCGTACCTTGCGTGCTGTCGAACTTGTTAGCAACATAAAATCGTACCTTGCGTGCTGTCGAACGTGTTAGCAACATAAAATCCTACCTTGCAAGCTGCAGAACGTGTTAGCAACATAAAATCGTACCTTGCGTGCTGTCGAACGTGTTAGCAACATAAAATCGTACCTTGCGTACCGTCAAACGTGTTAGCAAAATAAAATCGTACCTTGCGTGCTGTCGAACGTGTTAGCAAAACAAAATCGTACCTTGCGTGCCACCGAACGTGCACGCAAAATAAAATCGTACCTTGCGTGCTGTCGAACTTGTTAGCAACATAAAATCGTACCTTGCGTGCTGTCGAACGTGTTAGCAACATAAAATCCTACCTTGCAAGCTGCAGAACGTGTTAGCAACATAAAATCGTACCTTGCGTGCTGTCGAACGTGTAAGCAACATAAAATCGTACCTTGCGTACCGTCCAACGTGTAAGCAAAATAAAATCGTACCTTGCGTGCCACCGAACGTGAACGCAAAATAAAATCGTACCTTGCGTGCTGTCGAACTTGTTAGCAACATAAAATCGTACCTTGCGTGCTGTCGAACGTGTTAGCAACATAAAATCCTACCTTGCAAGCTGCAGAACGTGTAAGCAACATAAAATCGTACCTTGCGTGCTGTCGAACGTGTAAGCAACATTAAATCGTACCTTGCGTACCGTCAAACGTGTTAGCAACATAAAATCGTACCTTGCAAGCTGCAGAACGTGTTAGCAACATAAAATCGTACCTTGCGTGCTGTCGAACGTGTTAGCAACATAAAATCGTACCTTGCGTGCTGTCGAACGTGTTAGCACCATAAAATCGTACCTTGCGTGCTGTCGAACGTGTTAGCAACATAAAATCGTACCTTGCGTGCTGTCGAACATGTAAGCAACATAAAATCGTACCTTGCGTTCTGTCGAACAAGTTAGCAACATATAATCGTACCTTGCATGCTGTCGAACGTGTTAGCAACATAAAATCGTACCTTGCAAGCTGCAGAACGTGTTAGCAACATAAAATCGTACCTTGCAAGCTGCAGGACGTGTTAGCAACATAAAATCGTACCTTGCGTACCGTCAAACGTGTAAGCAAAATAAAATCGTACCTTGCGTGCCACCGAACGTGCACGCAAAATAAAATCGTACCTTGCGTTCTGTCGAACGTGTTAGCAACATATAATCGTACCTTGCGTGCTGTCGAACGTGTGAGTATAATAAAATCGTACCTTGCGTGCTGTCGAACGTGTTAGCAACATAAAATCGTACCTTGCGTACCGTCAAACGTGTTAGCAAAATAAAATCGTACCTTGCGTGCTGTCGAACGTGTTAGCAAAACAAAATCGTACCTTGCGTGCCACCGAACGTGCACGCAAAATAAAATCGTACCTTGCGTGCTGTCGAACGTGTAAGCAACATAAAATCGTACCTTGCGTACCGTCAAACGTGTTAGCAACATAAAATCGTACCTTGCAAGCTGCAGAACGTGTTAGCAACATAAAATCGTACCTTGCGTGCTGTCGAACGTGTTAGCAACATAAAATCGTACCTTGCGTGCTGTCGAACGTGTTAGCACCATAAAATCGTACCTTGCGTGCTGTCGAACGTGTTAGCAACATAAAATCGTGCCTTGCGTGCTGTCGAACATGTAAGCAACATAAAATCGTACCTTGCGTGCCACCGAACGTGCACGCAAAATAAAATCGTACCTTGCGTTCTGTCGAACAAGTTAGCAACATATAATCGTACCTTGCATGCTGTCGAACGTGTTAGCAACATAAAATCGTACCTTGCAAGCTGCAGAACGTGTTAGCAACATAAAATCGTACCTTGCAAGCTGCAGGACGTGTTAGCAACATAAAATCGTACCTTGCGTACCGTCAAACGTGTTAGCAAAATAAAATCGTACCTTGCGTGCCACCGAACGTGCACGCAAAATAAAATCGTACCTTGCGTTCTGTCGAACGTGTTAGCAACATATAATCGTACCTTGCGTGCTGTCGAACGTGTGAGTATAATAAAATCGTACCTTGCGTGCTGTCGAACGTGTTAGCAACATAAAATCGTACCTTGCGTGCAGTCGAACGTGTTAGCAACAAAAAATCGTACCTTGCGTGCTGTCGAACGTGTTAGCAACATAAAATCGTACCTTGCGTGCTGTCGAACGTGTTAGCAACATAAAATCGTACCTTGCGTACCGTCAAACGTGTGAGCAACATAAAATCGTACCTTGCGTGCTGTCGAACGTGTTAGCAACATAAAATCGTACCTTGCAAGCTGCAGAACGTGTTAGCAACATAAAATCGTACCTTGCGTGCTGTCGAACGTGTTAGCAACATAAAGTCGTACCTTGCGTGCTGTCGAACGTGTTAGCAACATAAAATCGTACCTTGCAAGCTGCAGAACGTGTTAGCAACATAAAATCGTACCTTGCAAGCTGCAGAACGTGTAAGCAACATAAAATCGTACCTTGCGTACCGTCAAACGTGTTAGCAAAATAAAATCGTACCTTGCGTGCCACCGAACGTGCACACAAAATAAAATCGTACCTTGCGTACCGTCAAACGTGTTAGCAAAATAAAATCGTACCTTGCGTGCCACCGAACGTGCACGCAAAATAAAATCGTACCTTGCGTGCTGTCGAACGTGTTAGCAACATAAAATCGTACCTTGCGTACCGTCAAACGTGTTAGCAAAATAAAATCGTACCTTGCGTGCCTCCGAACATGCACGCAAAATAAAATCGTACCTTGCGTGCTGTCGAACGTGTTAGCAACATAAAATCGTACCTTGCGTGCTGTCGAACGTGTTAGCAACATAAAATCGTACCTTGCGTGCTGTCGAACATGTAAGCAACATAAAATCGTACCTTGCGTGCCACCGAACGTGCACGAAAAATAAAATCGTACCTTGCGTTCTGTCGAACGTGTTAGCAACATATAATCGTACCTTGCGTGCTGTCGAACGTGTTAGCAACATAAAATCGTACCTTGCAAGCTGCAGAACGTGTTAGCAACATAAAATCGTACCTTGCAAGCTGCAGAACGTGTTAGCAACATAAAATCGTACCTTGCGTACCGTCAAACGTGTTAGCAAAATAAAATCGTACCTTGCGTGCCACCGAACGTGCACGCAAAATAAAATCGTACTTTGCGTACCGTCAAACGTGTTAGCAAAATAAAATCGTACCTTGCGTGCCACCGAACGTGCACGCAAAATAAAATCGTACCTTGCGTGCTGTCGAACGTGTTAGCAACATGAAATCGTACCTTGCGTGCTGTCGAACATGTAAGCAACATAAAATCGTACCTTGCGTGCCACCGAACGTGCACGCAAAATAAAATCGTACCTTGCGTTCTGTCGAACGTGTTAGCAACATATAATCGTACCTTGCGTGCTGTCGAACGTGTTAGCAACATAAAATCGTACCTTGCAAGCTGCAGAACGTGTAAGCAACATAAAATCGTACCTTGCAAGCTGCAGAACGTGTTAGCAACATAAAATCGTACCTTGCGTACCGTCAAACGTGTTAGCAAAATAAAAACGTACCTTGCGTGCCACCGAACGTGCACGCAAAATAAAATCGTACCTTGCGTTCTGTCGAACGTGTTAGCAACATAAAATCGTACCTTGCGTGCTGTCGAACGTGTTAGCAACATATAATCGTACCTTGCGTGCTGTCGAACGTGTTAGCAACATAAAATCGTACCTTGCAAGCTGCAGAACGTGTTAGCAACATAAAATCGTACCTTGCGTGCTGTCGTACGTGTTAGCAACATAAAATCGTACCTTGCGTACCGTCCAACGTGAAAGCAAAATAAAATCGTACCTTGCGTGCCACCGAACGTGAACGCAAAATAAAATCGTACCTTGCGTGCTGTCGAACGTGTTAGCAACATAAAATCATACCTTGCAAGCTGCAGAACGTGTTAGCAACATAAAATCGTACCTTGCGCACCGTCAAACGTGTTAGCAAAATAAAATCGTACCTTGCGTACCGTCAAACGTGTAAGCAAAATAAAATCGTACCTTGCGTGCTGTCGTACGTGTTAGCAACATAAAATCGTACCTTGCGTGCTGTCGAACGTGTTAGCAACATAAAATCGTACCTTGCAAGCTGCAGAACGTGTTAGCAACATAAAATCGTACCTTGCGTGCTGTCGAACGTGTTAGCAACATAAAATCGTACCTTGCAAGCTGCAGAACGTGTTAGCAACATAAAATCGTACCTTGCGTGCAGTCGAACGTGTTAGCAACATAAAATCGTACCTTGCGTGCTGTCGAACGTGTTAGCAACATAAAATCGTACCTTGCGTACCGTCAAACGTGTTATCAAAATAAATTCGTACCTTGCGTGCCACCGAACGTGCACGCAAAATAAAATCGTACCTTGCGTGCTGACTAACGTGTTAGCAACATAAAATCGTACCTTGCGTGCCACCGAACGTGCACGCAAAATAAAATCGTACCTTGCGTGCTGTCTAACGTGTTAGCAACATAAAATCGTACCTTGCGTGCTGTCGAACGTGTTAGCAACATAAAATCGTACCTTGCGTGCTGTCGAACGTGTCAGCAACATAAAATCGTACCTTGCGTACCGTCAAACGTGTAAGCAAAATAAAATCGTACCTTGAGTGCTGTCGAACGTGTTAGCAACATAAAATCGTACCTTGCAAGCTGCAGAACGTGTTAGCAACATAAAATTTTACCTTGCGTTCTGTCGAACGTGTTAGCAACATAAAATCGTACCTTGCGTGCTGTCGAACGTGTTAGCAACATAAAATCTTACCTTGCAAGCTGCAGAACGTGTTAGCAACATAAAATCCTACCTTGCGTGCTGTCGAACGTGTTAAAAACATAAAATCGTACCTTGCGTGCTGTCGAACGTGTTAGCAACATAAAATCGTACCTTGCGTGCTGTCGAACATGTAAGCAACATAAAATCGTACCTTGCGTGCCACCGAACGTGCACGCAAAATAAAATCGTACCTTGCGTTCTGTCGAACGTGTTAGCAACATATAATCGTACCTTGCGTGCTGTCGAACGTGTTAGCAACATAAAATCGTACCTTGCGTGCCACCGAACGTGCACGCAAAATAAAATCGTACCTTGCGTGCTGTCGAACGTGTTAGCAACATAAAATCGTACCTTGCGTGCTGTCGAACGTGTTAGCAACATAAAATCGTACCTTGCGTGCTGTCGAACGTGTCAGCAACATAAAATCGTACCTTGCGTACCGTCAAACGTGTAAGCAAAATAAAATCGTACCTTGAGTGCTGTCGAACGTGTTAGCAACATAAAATCGTACCTTGCAAGCTGCAGAACGTGTTAGCAACATAAAATTTTACCTTGCGTTCTGTCGAACGTGTTAGCAACATAAAATCGTACCTTGCGTGCTGTCGAACGTGTTAGCAACATAAAATCGTACCTTGCGTAGCGTCAAACGTGTTAGCAAAATAAAATCGTACCTTGCAAGCTGCAGAACGTGTTAGCAACATAAAATCGTACCTTGCGTGCTGTCGAACGTGTTAGCAACATAAAATCGTATCTTGCAAGCTGCAGAACGTGTAAGCAACATAATATCGTACCTTGCGTGCAGTCGAACGTGTTAGCAACATAAAATCGTACCTTGCGTGCTGTCGAACGTGTTAGCAACATAAAATCGTACCTTGCGTACCGTCAAACGTGTTAGCAAAATAAAATCGTACCTTGCGTGCCACCGAACGTGCACGCAAAATAAAATCGTACCTTGCGTGCTGTCGAACGTGTAAGCAACATAAAATCGTACCTTGCGTGCTGTCGAACGTGTTAGCAACATAAAAGCGTACCTTGCAAGCTGCAGAACGTGTTAGCAACATAAAATCGTACCTTGCATGCTGTCGAACGTGTTAGCAACATAAAATCGTACCTTGCGTGCTGTCGAACGTGTTAGCAACATAAAATCGTACCTTGCAAGCTGCAGAACGTGTAAGCAACATAAAATCGTACCTTGCGTGCTGTCGAACGTGTTAGCAACATAAAATCGTACCTTGCGTGCTGTCGAACGTGTTAGCAACATAAAATCGTACCTTGCGTACCGTCAAACGTGTTAGCAAAATAAATTCGTACCTTGCGTGCCACCGAACGTGCACGCAAAATAAAATCGTACCTTGCGTGCTGTCGAACGTGTTAGCAACATAAAATCGTACCTTGCGTGCTGTCGAACGTGTTAGCAACATAAAATCGTACCTTGCGTACCGTCAAACGTGTTAGCAAAATAAATTCGTACCTTGCGTGCCACCGAACGTCCACGCAAAATAAAATCGTACCTTGCGTGCTGTCTAACGTGTTAGCAACATAAAATCGTACCTTGCGTGCTGTCGAACGTGTTAGCAACATAAAATCGTACCTTGCAAGCTGCAGAACGTGTTAGCAACATAAAATCGTACCTTGCGTGCTGTCGAACGTGTTAGCAACATAAAATCGTACCTTGCAAGCTGCAGAACGTGTTAGCAACATAAAATCGTACCTTGCGTGCAGTCGAACGTGTTAGCAACATAAAATCGTACCTTGCGTGCTGTCGAACGTGTTAGCAACATAAAATCGTACCTTGCGTACCGTCAAACGTGTTATCAAAATAAATTCGTACCTTGCGTGCCACCGAACGTGCACGCAAAATAAAATCGTACCTAGCGTGCTGTCTAACGTGTTAGCAACATAAAATCGTACCTTGCGTGCCACCGAACGTGCACGCAAAATAAAATCGTACCTTGCGTGCCACCGAACGTGCACGCAAAATAAAATCGTACCTTGCGTGCTGTCGAACGTGTTAGCAACATAAAATCGTACCTTGCGTGCTGTCGAACGTGTTAAAAACATAAAATCGTACCTTGCGTGCTGTCGAACGTGTTAGCAACATAAAATCGTACCTTGCGTGCTGTCGAACGTGTTAGCAACATAAAATCGTACCTTGCGTGCTGTCGAACGTGTTAGCAACATAAAATCGTACCTTGCGTGCTGTCGAACGTGTTAGCAACATAAAATCGTACCTTGCGTGCTGTCGAACGTGTTAGCAACATAAAATCGTACCTTGCGTACCGTCAAACGTGTGAGCAACATAAAATCGTACCTTGCGTGCTGTCGAACGTGTTAGCAACATAAAATCGTACCTTGCGTGCAGTCGAACGTGTTAGCAACATAAAATCGTACCTTGCGTGCTGTCGAACGTGTTAGCAACATAAAATCGTACCTTGCGTGCAGTCGAACGTGTTAGCAACATAAAATCGTACCTTGCGTGCTGTCGAACGTACCAGCAACGCGTACGCATGCGCAGCGTGCAGCTCGTCCCAACCGTAACGTATAATTCAGCATATACCCACATAACCACGCGAGTAGTCGCAGTTTACACATTTTGGTCACCACCTTTTACACTCCCATATAGCTCCATAGAGCCTCACCTCGGGTGTGCCAGCAGGTGTAAGTACGCATGGGCAGCGTGGAGCCTGTCGTGCGGGAGGCGCAGCGCTGCGAGACAGTGTCTCAGCGCTTCGAGACAGTGTCTCAGCGCTGAGAGTCAGTGTCTCAGCGCTGCTAGTCTCTCCCCAGCACCACCCGCGAGCCCGGCGCCATACTACCGCAGCGTATATCATCTCGCCGATGCCGTTCATTATGTTCTGTAACACAAGTGAGTTGGTTGTGTTGGATAACATAATAAGATTTTACGCGTAATAATTGTTTAATACGGTTTACATAGACCGTTCATTAAAATTTCATGTTAAATTTAAATGAGGTAAAATCAATAGTATGTTTTGGCTACAAACTTAATTATTATATAAGTATTATAAATTAAGTTGGTATATGCATGTGTGTGATTATTATTGACCGCCTCCTTGGTACAGTGGTTGACGCGTGACCGTAAAACCGAGGGGTCCTGGGTTCGATTCCCGGTGGAGACGAAGAAAAAAAAATGTCTCGGTCTGGCAGGACACAGAAGGCTGATCACCTACTTGTCCCTAGAATCGATCAGTGAAACAGATGTATGCATAATGCATCTGCCCCTTACCCCACTTGGGGACAAGGGACTTCACTTACACTTTATGTATGTGATTAAATTTTGCTGTATGTATGTATGTGTGTGTATTATCTCACAGCAAGCCGTTCGGCGCCAATCTCGCCGAATCATGGAAAGCCAGCAGACTGGCAGCTAGTCGCGCGACACCGCCCGCTCCACCTTCACCGCCCTCTTGGCTCTCTGTAATGTTTTTTTTGAAGATAACTAAATTTTCCTTTTTTTCAAGCATCTATAAATTAAATAAATTTGCGGAAATCCTTTCGTTGTCCTCAGTGCACAGACTAAGTCAATTGAAACTTATGCGCGTTGAGAGTAAAGTTTCAAAGTCACGTCATGACAATATCGTCACGATATGGAATAAGGCTCGGCAAACAATTCTTTTTTTTATTTTAGAAACAAACAGTCATAATATACATAAAGAAATACACAATCAAAATACATGAACAGACCTATAATTTCTTTTTTTTTAACTAGTTGTTGTGATTACAATACATACAAACAGAGTAACAAACATACACACCTACACATACACACACATTCATCCGCACAAACTTTCGCATTTATAATATTATATTAAAAAAAAATTAGTAGGATTTGAGCACGATTTGAGTTACCATAGTTTCAGCAAGCAAAGCTCTTCAAGCTGATGCATGTCGTTGACTATCTCTTTGATGGTAACTTCACCATCGCCAAGACTCGAACCGAGGATTTCAGCTTCATGCTAAGCTGCTTTTAATTCCTACACATTTGATAAAATGGAATTATTTTTAGCATTTTAATTTTTATTTTTGAAGTGAAAACTTCTTTAGCGGCGTTGAGCACTTTTTCTGTAATGGGTATAAAATCTTAAACTCGCGTCAGGACACGTGACCTGATCGAAAAAGCGTAAGACGGATGGAGAGTAGACAGCTATCCCCTCTCTACTACGCGCATTTTCACTTCTGCCGGCACTCCCGGAGTGCAACCCGTCTTTTTTTTTTAATGTATAATAAGTTCAACAGTAGAGTTGCAAATAGCATGTATGTATGTGCATGACTGAGTATATTGCACGCCTCATAAGCGAAGCGTTGAGGTGGGTACTACTGTCACTTCGCGCAAAACATCTGATTTTTCAAACTTAAAATGTCTTTATGTATCATACATTGCACTTGTAAGATAATACATACACACACATATTAAGAAAAAACACTATTTTTAACGTTCATGATATTTTTGATGTCATTTTTGTTATTTAAACTAGTTAAAAAACAGTTTAAAAAAGTTCTGTCTTGGACGTCCGTGTGTCTGTATGTGCGGATCCTTTTTCTTGTTAACACGATAGCGACCGAAATACTTTACTAATCGAGTCTTTACCCTTTCATTTTTCAGAGTCTGATTCGATGTGGTTTAATTGTTATTAAATAAACAAAAATAATAATTAATAAATATTTATTAAAAAAAAATTATGAGGCGTGCACTTTTGGATTTTCCAAATTATTTTAAAATTGCAAATTACAGTTCTAGATGTTTATCATTAATCATTTTATCAGTGTCTTTTAGTGATTGGGGCTAGTTGTTTCAGTTGTTTTGCCACAAAAGCAGGAATTAACATTCGGCTTTGTGGACTTGAACAGACTTGATTGATGATATTTCGCACTAATCACTACATATTATAAAACAAAGTCGCTTTTTCCGTCCCTTTGTATGTTTAAATCTTTAAAACAACGCAACGGATTTTGATGCGGTTTTTTTAAGTAGATAGAGTGATTGAAGAGGAAGGTTTTAGTATATAAATCATTAGGTTTTAGACAAAGCGGGCGAAGCCGCGGGCGGTGAGCTAGTGATATAATAAAACTATGATATTCGCACACAATAATGTTATAACATTATTTGTTAGCCACTGCATAGCGCGAGATGCACATATGCGGCTTTTGTATGCGTGGTGAGTGAAGTGAGCGCAGTAGGCGCAGGCGCAAGCCGTGTATGCGCTGCCCTAGCATGTGTAGCCATAGACCCCAATGCTGCTGCAGTAGCTCTTTCTCACTAACCTGTGTTTTGTGTTCTTGTTTTTGTATGTATATGTTGATGTAAACAACTGTTTGCTGACCTTAATTAAATAAATAAATAAATAAACCTGCTATGTAGGCGGCGCATCATCCTGCACATTGTTGATAATTCGGTAGCGCCTGCAGGAACCGCACTATATCATCATCAGCCACCCACCGTGCAGCTCTAGCTGGATGCGCAGGGGCAAGTCTCGTATGCGCTGGTCTAGCATGTGTAGCCAACGACCCCGCAGCAGCAGTGCTCTTGCAGCAGCCCCCCCCCCCCGCACGCCCCGCTGCAGCGTCGCACGGCTAGCCATACGCGGCTGGCGCAAGCAAATACTGTGCGCTGTTCGCCGCTGTGGGGATAGTGTTGTATTTTTTAAGAGATGCAGAATGGAATTAAACGACATGGACAACCAATAGATTAAATATGACTAAAACTTTTATTTCTACACTAGCTGCGCTCCACATTTCACCCGCGTGGCTCCGCTCCTGTTGGTCTAAGCGTGATGATAAATAGTCTATAGCCTTCCTCAATGAATGGGCTATCTAAGACCAAAAGAATTTTTCAAATCGGACCAGTAGTTCCTCAGATTAGCGCATTCAAAAAAACACTCTTCAGCTTTATAATATTAGTATAGATTTTAGTATTTACTTGAATTGCCTTGTTACTATAAAATGTTATGTTCTCACTACATATACTATCTACTGACTTATGTATGTACTGCAAACTGCTTCACAAGTGTACCCTGTGTTTTATAAGTAAACTTGAGTTGACAATAAACTGGTATGTAATTCTACATTATATGTTGTGTTATTGAGGCACTATCGGGTACAATTTCAGACGCAAGAGGCTCAGATAGGCTTTGTTTTGAAATTTGTTTGGAAGGATACCATTCTTTAATCTTTATGTTTTAGGTCAGTTTTTCTTGAAATTGTTGATTTTATGCTCCATGTAGACATCACACAGTTATGTGTCTTCTTCAACCTAAAAAAAATGTTAGAAACTAGCTTAGTGAAATGATTAAAAAACAGAATTTTGAAAAAGCAGTCCCGCATGACAGGTATTGCATGTACTTAACTAATACTGTTATATATACATATATTACATGTAACAGATCTGAACTTCCTACAATAAAAACATAAAAAAAAGAGTTCAATACTAACCTCAAAGTGATCTTCACAACAATATTAAATTATGGGATGATCGCGCCTCTTTACACCTACATAGCTTTACCACTTTTTTCTTACAAACCATTGAGATACTATTATAGTATTACTACTTTACCATGCTTACTTACTACGTAACAATTTACAAAGAAAAATACTTGCAGTTAGGCACAACCCAATACTTGTATATACATATATGTAAGTTTTTGTATTTTTCTATTGAAGAATGATGTCCCATAACGATTTATTAACAATTATAAGAAACGAATAACGATATTGAATCAAAGAAATTTCTAAAACTTGTTCAACTATTTTCTTGATTTGATTTGTTTGTTGTCATGAACTGTGACGTTACACGAAGCGCGCCAAATGGCCGCATCGTTTGAATTTGTAGGAATTTGTCGATTTGGGTTTTTTAAAACATTTTTTATATACTTCTAATTAATTTTTCGCTGCGAAATTTTTCTCCCTTATATAAAATGTGGTAAACTATTGGATAAAAAATAAAAAGAATCATGCATATTCCCTATTAAAGGACGAATATCAATTACCTCGTATTCTGGCGTTAAAAAAATTAAACGAAATGTCCAATGTCCATGACTTTTCTGTAGTGTTACCAGATTTCAATCTTTTCCCATTTATGTGTTATACCGAGTACCGCAAGGAGTATATTTAATATTTATCATATTCTGTAATTATTGAAAAAATATTCAATACGACAAGGAAATGATAAGGAATATATTAATCTATTAGGTTGTAATTTATTTTATCTCTCTTTATACTAATCAAGTTTCCAAAATGGTTATTTCGGTTCATAAACTCAATTTTTAATAAATTACTTGAATAACTATCTTAAATTATTTTATTTATAATCAAACTAAGAAATAAATCGTATATTATCATTGACATACTGGATGTAAGGATTTATTGGGAAATTTTATTTATTAACTGGCAACTCAGTGTGTTTCGCACGAATGCAAGATGGCTGCCAATTTATGTGAACGTAAGGACGAGTAGAAAACTCTTACGCGTTCGTTTGATAAAATATAGTTTTTTGTGATATTATTTTACCAATCGTTATTTTAACATAGTGTATGTGTTTTTGTGTTATATGTTATTAGTTATCCATGTTTATAAAGTCATATGTGCAATATTGCTATAGAAGGCATTTAAAATGTTCAGTGTTGAATTGTGATGGTTATTTATGCAGTGATAGTTCTCCTTTGGGCGTAATGATGCATGTTATTGGATGATATTGGTGATTTTACGTGAGTACATGTACTATTTTTATACTCATATGTCATATAAGGATAGGATAAAGTGATTTTTTCAGTCGAAGAGTGTAACCTATTTGATTATATTGGTCGTTTTTATAGCGTGGCCAAAGTAGGCGCTGAGTCGTCGCCGGTTGTAACAATGCAGCTGTTCTCTTTACACGGTGCAGCCTTTTTTATACAAATCACTCGTAACATATTTCCAGCGTTCAATGACTGTTACGTCTGTAATTTATGTTATTGTTGAAAACAACATCTAAAACCTTGTATTTTGTGGTGAAAATGATGTTCATACAATTGTTAAATGTGGGGTGATAGTCCATTTCACGAGAAAAATCTATAAAACTTACCCAAATATAAGGATATACAATGTTTAAAACATATGGTTAATGACTTGTATATCGTTGTAAATGCAAGCACTGTGTTATCGTAATTATGATAAACCTACATCATTTAAATGCATAATATCTTCCACACAGAAATCTCGGGTTGTTTTTAATTTTTAATACAAATAAAAACAGAAACATTTTAAATCTATGTTAATAAGGCACCTAAGTGTATTCTTAATTTAAAAAAAAAATTTTCATTCAACACACTTTTCGTAAAACTTGACTAACATATTTATCTTTAATAAATAAACTATGTATATATCTGACACTTAGTTATCCCAATTCATTCAAAATGCTATTTTAAAACATCTCATATTAAAATATATTTAATTAACTGCCTGATTATATGTAGTTATATGTAGTCCACATTTATTTTGGGCATCTATAAAGCATTTTTTTTTAAATGTTTAAACCAGAATTCTGAATCCACACTCATTCTTTGTTTTATTTTTAGTTTTGCAACAATCTTTCCACTTGATAACAAATTATCTTGATCAACTTGTCACCTTCCAAAATAGCATTTGCTCAAATACTTTGTAAAATTAATGTATATTACAATACAAATTGTTGTGTGCATAATCTACATAAAATTCACACAGTTATTTAAAAGTTGAAGTGAATTGTATGAGTAAAATTTAATTTAATAAATAATAATGCCCAACTTAAATATAATATGTACATGGAACAAGCTATTATGTATAAAATAAACAAGTTATTAAGCTAGTTTTTATAAATGATCCTCACAATATTTTAAACGCAAAAGAATAAGTAAGAATGTGTGAATGTAGGTTTTTTACACTTTCACACCTAAAACAATTGAATAAATGTTGATGATACTTAGCAATGTTGTAGCTTATGTACCAGAATAACACATAAGTTATAGAAAATTTGATATTTGAAAGCTTTTGACACATAATAAACAGTCCATAAAGAAACATGGCTAGGTTGAAAGCTCTGTAGGTATATGAATGTACACTGTACGCTGTGACCTCATTTATTTGATAAAATTTTAAAGAGAAATTTATGTTATTTTTATGTACTCCACAACAGGCAATGGTAGATTATTTAAATTGATTTATAGGGCCATAAACATGCACTCCTGGCATGAATAAAGGCTTTATGCTCTACTTTCTACAATGTGCTTGAATATAATATGGTAACATTACCCAGAATTCATGAAAACTATACATAAAACACATTCTACTGAGTCCAATATTTTTTAAACATGCACTTGATGTATTTTCACAGATTCTAAGAGAACTTTGGCTACCAATAACAATAATATTCTGAAATAATTTGGAAAATCCAAAAGTGCACGCCTCATAATTTTTTTTTAATAAATATTTATTAATTATTATTTTTGTTTATTTAATAACAATTAAACCACATCGAATCAGACCCTGAAAAATGAAAGGGTTCTATTCCTGAGCATACTCAAGCGTAAGAGAAAAAAAAAGACTCGATTAGTAAAGTATTTCGGTCGCTATCGTGTTAACAAGAAAAAGGATCCGCACATACAGACACACGGACGTCCAAGACAGAACTTTTTTAAACTGTTTTTTAACTAGTTTAAATAACAAAAATGACATCAAAAATATCATGAACGTTAAAAATAGTGTTTTTTCTTAATGTGTGTGTATGTATTATCTTACAAGTGCAATGTATGATACATAAAGACATTTTAAGTTTGAAAAATCAGATGTTTTGCGCGAAGTGACAGTAGTACCCACCTCAACGCTTCGCTTATGAGGCGTGCAATAATAACCACTATTAATATTGTGTAGTTTAAACCTATTCCCTCATACAATAACTTGAAATTATGCATTAAGTATAACATATACTTGAAATATTGACCTAGCTTTCTTCCATATTAAAAGTGTATGGATTTAACATAAAATATGATAAAAAATAACTAAAATACTTATACCTTCAATTAAACCATCTTTGTAAAACATAATGAAATAAAATCAACTACGTAATAATCATTAATCTATAATCCCAAAATGTGTTGGTAAGCGCATAACTTGAGAACGGCTGAACCGATTTCGATAATTCTTTTTTTATTATATTCCTTGAAGTATGTGGATGGTTCTTATGTAGAGAAAACGTAAATATGTACCACGGGCGAAGCCGGGGTGGACCGCTAGTAATTAATAATATGCTCTTGAAGTGATATTCAAAATATTGTATTGCTTTATTTTGGAAATTTGATATGTCTGTGGTCTGTATGCTAATTTTATATTAGTTTTTCTATGGATAATGCTAATTGCAATGTTTTTATTTTTTACTAGAAGTTCACTGTTAACTTCATATCACCCATTCCTTTTCTTTCTGACAAACAAACCTAACCAAAATGGGCTCAGCCATTCCTGAGTTTTTGTGAGACTAATATAACAAACATTTTTTATATTTTTAATTTCATATAAATATTTGATACCTGGTATCTGAAATTTAGTTTTTTTTTAATATTATCCTTATTCTGTTACATTATCAGTATTTTTAATAAATGGTTTTAAAAAAGTCTATTCATTTATTTTTACATTCATCTCTAAAGCAAAAAAAAAAACAGGCTTAAATTTTTTAAATTTAAATTTATCGCTTTCTTATCAATACAGTAGTTTTAAATATATTGTTGCATTATCAATTTAACCACAATTAAGTCTACACTAATATTATTATTATATAATTGCATGAAATAAAATGTATTGCATTACTTACTTGCATATTATTATATCCTATTCTTGTTTCTATTAGCTTGATAATCAGTTGAACTTTAAAACATAATCTTATAAGAGAAGAAAACAAGCCTGCCTTTACATTAAATAATTTAGCTTACAAAATACATAGTAATCAAATAAGTAGTAAAAGTAGTTGTATATCAAAATTGCAGTCCACCCGTGGTACATGTTTACCAACGTTTTCTCCATATAAAGAACCATCCTCATACTTCAAGGAATATGTTTAAAAAAAATTAAGGAAACTAACACATTTTGCGATTCATTTTTATATTATAGATAATGTTCTGTCATTTGAAACTATATTATGTTCGTTCACAATTGAAGTATGTACATGTTTTCGTTTTTGCCAACTGAAATGTGTATTGTTTCGCAATTTTCTCACATTTCAATACATTATGTGAAACACCGTGAACAATAACCGTTAAAATGATATTTTAACAATGACTTTAATTAATTTATTGTTACGGTGCGATATGTGACTAATGCTCTTTCAATTGCTTTTTACTGCCTTCTTTTTATGAGAGGATATTTCAAATATTTATTGTATAAGTTGCCCCATTGGTACAATGGTTAATGTTTGAGTGTTAGTGTGCCTATGTTTGATTCCCGATCGCAAGGAATGCCCCACACCCAGCTAACGGAATATGGTATGTCACTTTTTATACACCAAAAACAAAGACAGCAACTAAATCTTTTAGTGAAAACAAAAATGTTGCTTATCATCATGATGATGACAAAAGATTTAATAATTTTTCTTAGCACTAATATGTACAAATAAAGAACAAACTTGGCTTGTCATGTAAATTAATTTTTGGGAATTCCCCAAATGCTATAAAATTTGTCAATTATAGAACTATGTTGTATAAAAATATATGCAATTAAATTTGTGCGTAGCCCATTGCTATTAATATCAACTGACACTGACTGGCTGTCTGTCTGCAGCAGTAGATATAAATAACTTTATTTACATAGGATTTGTGTTTTTAAATGTAAAACCTAGCAATCGAAAATACTAAAAGATTAAAAATTACCAATAACTTATTAATGCTCCCAAAATAGATGGAATTGTGCAGTGCAAACGAATTTATTCTGGTCTTTTAACGTCAATGAAGAATCTTTGCATTTAATTATTATTCGAAAAGGTATTATAATAGTTATTATTACCAGATATTCTAAGTTATGTAAAGGTAAAGTTAGGGGATATAAAGTGAAAATTATTACGTTACTTAGTGGAATATGAACAAAGTGAACAATAAACGTGATTTTTTGCTAACACTAGGTGAGCAATGAGCATCCATTGCCTTCCGTGCCGAATTTCGTGTTAGTAGCTCGAGTAGTTTCGCGATTTTATGTTTAGTCAGCCGGTGAAAATCCTCCATATCTATCTTATCCAATTAAATGTTAGTTTAGCGTGTAAACGCTTCAATAAATGCGATTTGAGCCCAGTTACGGTAAAAATATGGGCACAATAAAGGTAATGGTAATAAATAAGGTATGTTTATTTGTTCGTGATAAATAATAATACGTCAACTTATACACCCCTTACGGGGAACTCTTTTTCAATATAAATGTTAAATAATAATAATTAATGGTATCATAATATGTCAAAGAATATTTACAGAACATATTTATTTGAGCACACGACACTGTTTATTTACCGAATATCGATTATTGAAACACGATAAATTCAATGCAACATATTGGCGGTTCAGTGTAACCAAAAATTGGATGGAGTGTACACGAAACCTGATACACGTAAGCAGATATGTGGGCTTTTTAATTGACCATTGATCAATGCTGTGTTATTTAATATTATTTTATATTCAATTATTCTGATCCTATTTTATAAATATTATTCGTATAATGATTGTACGTAGCTATCTTTTGATATATGGTTCAATAGTTTACGTACTGGATATATTTTTGCAACAAACTCTACCTACTCTATTTCAACTACATACATGTATATATATGTATTTTGTATAATAATCCAATTTCGTTGAACGGCTCGAGCGTGAAAACATTATAACATAACACACAAGCTCATGTTATTTTCGCATTTGTAATATTATTATGGAAGTAGGTACATACACATTGTGAAGACCCACAGTTCGCGACCTATCACCCGAGATTATAAACTGTCAAATAACTGTGAATAACAACAAATCATTTACTATCTGAAGCAGTATTAACTATCTGATAGTTTAAATATGTAAAGTTATAAATATACTTTTCATAATATATACTTACTGTTCAAACATGCATTGCCTTTCATGTCTCAAAGAAACGAGTATTTTTTAACATATCGATATTCAATCCAGTTTTCGCATGTACCATGGTACTCTGAATGATAATAGCAATGTTTTTCTTCACTTCGTGCTTCAGTTTTTATATAAAACGAATATAACTGTTTCGAATGTTTTTGTATCGCTGATAGTCTGCACGTAGGCGATGTACGTGATGCAGCGATGGTTTCAATAGTGAGTAATGCTATGAGAATGCACACAACTTTCGCCTTTCGCGGCATGCAATTTGGATTATAGTGGCATACTAAGTTTGACACGATTTCGCTCGTTGTATCATCGCGAAGAATGCACTCGAGATGCGTTTAAATGACCCTTAATTAATTATCGATAGCTGTGTTGGTTTTGTTGTCATATTATGCCTTATTTACTCACAGAATAAAGAAACATATTTTAAATCAAATAGTTATCTTATTAGATCATATAAAATTGACGAAGATATATTTTCCTAAATCCGCTCTATTGGGCATTTATCTTCATTACCTACATCGTAGGTATTACGATTTGCCAAAGTTTACGAGCAAGGATTTTAAGATCCCTGAAAATGTATGGATCGAAAAATGTTTAGCTACGCCTTGGCTATAAGACCGACCCATCCATTTCAGTAAGATCGATGTGCGATAGAATCGGACGAAACTATCTTATCTTACTTTCGCATTTTCTGCGGAGCGACCGAAAATCTTTTTTCTTTTAAAACTTTGCGAGTAAGACTCTTACTAGTTTGTGGTTCCCTCAAGAAAAAGCGGATTTTTGGCCGAAGTTTGAACTCGTTAACATTTGTTTCTAACCTTCGTATAATACAATAATGTTAAGATGTATTGTAAATTAATTTACCATTAAAGCCCGAACAATCTCTCCTTAAACAGTTTGCGATAAAGCCGTCCTCAAAGTCTATTTTGATATTGTCGGCGTATATGCTCAAGATACGTAAGGATGACGGCAAAACTAACAGAGCGATGCAGGCAAGGTTGCTGATGCAGTGTTTGCTGTGCTCTCGCTCGCCCTAAGTCAGCAAATATTGGCGATGCAAATAGTATTATGTGCTTAGTCAGACTTAGCGATCGAGCGATGTCGGGTTTGATTTTGAATTTCAATGTAAAGGATTGGGAGCGATAGCGGTTTGAATAAAAAATATGTTTAAGTTACGCTGCAGATTTTGTGTGACACATTTTTATCAACATTCAATAACTGTATTTCCAAAAAAAAAATAATAACTTCACTATTATTTTTAGTCAGAATAACTTCCAAGCCAAAGTAACATCATGAGAAAAATAACCAGTTCAAGCAATGAATCGAAATTAGTAAATGGCAGTCGATCGCATCTATACTGTACAATAAGTAGAAAATTTTAAGAACGAAAGAAACCTTTTTCGGTGACGTGCACACATAAAGTATAAAAGCTTTAAGCCATTGTTGGCCACCAATCTACCATCTACCCTCAATTCTCGAAGCACTACTTGTGGTACGCTTAGTGAAAATAACATAAGTGCTCGCAGATAGTCTAGACTAGATTTAGAACTAAACACTTGTTATACACTAAGAGCACTTGCCGTAGATATAGTTATACAATGTTAACAATTAGTTTGAAGGAGTTTTCAAAGATAGCATCGGTGTCTTATCTGGGCGTTCAATTATTAAATTAGGTTAGAGGTATACGATATAACGAGTTTGTACATATAATGTATTTCTGTAGGATGTTGTGCTAGGTTGTGTGATGAATACTTTAATAGTCGCAGTCGTAAACAATCTCTTTAAGATAATTGACTTGTTTAGAGCAATTCTTTATTATGAGACTAGATGACCCGGTAAACTGTTTTGACTTACTCTTATCATTCAGAGGTATGAAAAACAGATGTTGGCCGTTTCTATATGCACCGAGCCATTTCAGAGGACATACACCGTGACATGATAATTTTATATATTAGATAGGAACAAGTTTATCGCCAATTTATTGAGTATTCGTATTAGCCTGCTTTTAAAATATTTTTATTCTTTTATTTTAAGCTATAGCTTATAAACGTTTTTGCGAAATGTACTGATTATTTCGTCCGATAAAAAATGCACATTTATAGATAGACACAATGCAGTCACAATGTAAAATTTGAAATGTAAAAGAAATGTAGGTAGATAAGGTATAATATCGTGACGAAAACAATCGGTCAGACGCTGGTATAATTTGAGCGCACCTGTCGATACATTTTTACACCTGGACAAATGTATACACACCTTGTTATGTGAGTACATACATACACACGAAATAATGAAGCTTTTGTGTGTAGATAGAGCGATTATTGAATATTAATAACTGTGTTGTGGTTTTTAATCAGATTAGCTGGATTGTGAATAACTTTTTGTGTCGTTTATTTTAATGTAAAATTAAAATATAAGGAGTTGAATTATCGTATGGAAATATCGTATGGACAACATAGAAAATCTATTAAGACTATTAATATCACTTATTAAAGAACATCAAAGCCCAAATCTTTCATCTTAATTAAATAATAAAATAAAAATCGCAAATCTTTAATAAATTTAAAGCTTTACGGTGCATCCTACATGTATCTACCTATGTAATGAAAAGAAAAAACATTGTACCTTTCTCTAGAACCGCAAAAAGATGATATTTTTGCGATTGCCCTTTCAAACGTGTTTACAAAGCTAACCACTATACGCAAGCGGTTTTAAAAAATATATTCAGAAAAAGGTAACAGTATTGTAAAAATATAAACATGATACACACACAGCTGCACCTACATTAGTGTGTGCGTTGTGAATATCAGTTTATATGTAACGTGTATGTATGTGTATTATGTATATACACACACGTGCGCATATATTTCGCGCACGGCCTGCGGTTGCGGTTAATATTACGAGTGGAGCGATTCATCAAACGCAGACACTGACGGATTAACGGCCGGAGATCCGCTCCGTGGCCACTGCACTAGCGATTTACCAGCTGATGTAGCTTTACGCGAATTTGGCACGTAAACGTAAAGGGCTAAGGGCTAATATCTGTACAACTAGGGTTAACGAGGTGGTCGTTGATTAAAAATGTATTTATCGGTAGCGTTCGGTGGAAGCAAAACTACGCTGTAGTACAGATTGTTTGAATGTTTGGAAAGTGTAATTTTGCAGTATTAATGGGAATGCTTATTGTTATTGGCTGTGAACGTTTTTTGTGATCATACAATTTATTATATGCCATTATGAGTTATAACGCTGTAAACAACTTGCCTCGTCATTGTGAAATGGGTGCGAAGTATAACGGTCCGGTTGAATAATAAATCGATTTTATGATATAAATCATTGACGTGACAACGTCTTATAATTCGATAGAGCCGCCTGCACGCACGAAAAAACATGACTCATGCGGCGTTACCTCGCTATGAGGCGTTCCATGTAAGGCTTGAAGTGCGAGCGAGAGCGCGGAACGAACGACAAAGAAGCACAATCGGACGTTGTCACGTTCAACTATCGTCAGTAAACCGCAGACAATCAATTTTTTTTATGATATTGCAATACCTACCGAAATATATAATCGCCGTTTCCATGGCCCCAATAAATTCGCATAATTCCATTTATACCTCCATTCATAAATATAAACGTGCAGGGTATCGTTTCTATGTATGAATTGATATAAAATATGTTTACCTAAATATAGATGAACTTTTTCCGCCTGCGGCTTTGCTCGCGTTTTCAAAGGAAAACCCGCATAGTTCCCATTCCCGTGGGATTTCCGGGATAAAACCTATCCTATGTGTTAATCCAAGTTACCCTCTATATTTAAAAAAAAAAAAAACATATATTAAATATTATAGGACATTATTACACAAATCGACCTAGTCCCACAGTAAGCTCAATTAAGGCTTGTGTTGTGGGTACTAGGCGACGATAAATATAATATTTAATAAATACATATATAGATAATAACACCCAGACCCAAGAACAAATAATTGAGTTCATCACACAAATATTTGCCCTGACCGGGGATCGAACCCGGGACCGTCGGCTCAGTAGGCAGTTACTTTACCACTGCGCCAACCGCGTCGTCATATGTGTGCTAAATTTCATTGTAAACGGTTCTGTAGTTTATGCGTGAAAACCATATACATAGTTATACATAATTACAAACCTTTCCTCTTTATAATATTAGTATAGATAGGTATGCTATAGATAAATGAGCATGTATGTATCATGTAGGTAGGACTTCCGCTCGCGGCTTCGCCCGCGTTTTCAAAGAAATATCCGCATAGGTCCAGTTTCTGTGGGATTTCCGGGATAAAAAGTAACCTATATCTTATTCTGGGTCTTCAGCTATCCTATATACCAAATTTCGAATTTATAATATTAGTATGTAGTAGGATAGATTAAGTTCTAAAATGCTTGTACATAATAATTCATCACTTTACCTTAGATAAAAAGTGATTATGTTACATGTGTGTGAGTGTTTAAAAATAGATGTGATTAAGTTTATTTATAGAACAGAGAACTCATTCAGATACGAAAATGTAATTTTGGACTGATTTCTTAATATGATTTTATCATAGAGATAAATTATTCTGAGAAAATATTTTATATTTAGTCAATATTAATATGTATGTACTAGCGTAGGTACACTTGTGAGTGACGATAAAGTAATATTCCTCGAAATTTACAGAACACCATTTAGGTTAAAAATAAACAGAATATTATAGTGGAAATATAGATAACTGATAAAAGTGCTTATATGTACCTAGAAAAATACAATATTCTAGTCATTAAAAGAATTTTAACAATTAGTCAGAATCGAACAAAGACCCTCAGCTGCACAGTGCACTACACTACACTTTGAGACGACTTTTTAGAATCCATACTAATATTATAAATGCGATAGTAACCCTGTCTGTCTGTCTGTTACTTAATCACGCCTAAACTACTGAACCAATTTTCATGAAATTTGGTATGGAGATATTTTGATACCCGAGAAAGGACATAGGCTACTTTTTATCCCGGGAAAATGACGCAATCCAGGAAATCCCACGGGAACGGGAACTATGCGGGTTTTTCTTTGACTGCGCGGGCAAAGCCGCGGGCGGCAACCTAGTTGTTTAATAAATAAAATGTATAAAATAACCTAAATATGTACATTTAGTGACATATCACACTAGCGGATTGCGAGCGGTTTCAAAGCGGAGCGGGTGCGCAACGAATACGTTGCGGTTGCGCAGCGAATTCGTTGCGGACGCGTGGCAGATGCGCAACGTTTACGTCGCAGTCATGTACACTCATTAACAAAATGGAATCCGTGCTGGTTGTTACTTATAACTTGTGATAGTATAATAATTATGAGATCATTATTTTTTACGAGTTTCATAACATGTTAATGTTTAGGGTATTGTTTTATCTATTAAATCTTGGTCGAAATGCAATCAGATAACTTAATTGCTCATTAAGAAAGTTCATTAGTGAAATAAATGTTAAAGCTCCTTAACTAAAACAGGGCTATCTTATTATTAGATAAATAGCAGTGAATAGAAAATTTTATCAAGCAACCAGCAACTCACTATCACTTTGCTCATAATTAGGTTCACAAAATCTCTTTATAACATACGTTGCTATGGGAGAGATTATACTGGTCAGTCGTTACATACTTTTGGAATGTATGGTACATTCTAAAAGTCCTAGTAATTCAATTTTATAGCACCTTTTTTTAACAACTCCAGTTGTTATTACATCTTTAGTTAACTGTTAAGTAAGTGCATTTCCACAGTACGGTTAAAAAATTGAGTGCTACAGAAACGATGGAAATATTGAATGGAAGTTAGGCAAGGCGGAAGGGCTGGCTTTTGTGCGAGAGTATACAAAATGACGCGTCCGCAACGAATTCGCTGCGCAACCGCGGCGTGTTCGTTGCGCGCCCGCAACGTATTCGTTGCGCACCCGCTCCGCTTTGAAACCGCTCGCAATCCGCTAGTGTGATATGTCACTTAGTGTCAAATGTCAAATATTTATTTAAGTAGTTATTTTAAATGTAAATAGCCAGTAAATGCATACACTCAGTGGGTACATGAAGAGACGAAATATAGGTTAGTTTAAATATAGGTGACCTGAGGTCTAGCGGCCGGCTCGGACGCGGCAGACTGCTAATTTTTAATTAATTGACGTAAGGATATGTACGCCCATTTAACTACCGTTACGTTTATTATGAATGAATTTTAATTAAATATTCGGCTTTGAAAAAGTATATTTAAATATAACTTACTGTTTCCTTTTTAATTTAGTATTTATTACATATTTCACTCACAAACTTTTTAGTATTTTAACTAATTATGCAACACTGAGTCTCATACATTACATTAGCGATCTAGTTTTTATGTATCTTAAGAAATAGCGTACCTACTAAATATGACCTGTCACCTGTCCCTTTATTCAATAGCCGGGGCGGACCGCTAGGGTCCGCCCCGGCTTCGCCCGTGGTACATGTTTACGTTTTCTCTACATAAGAACCATCCTCGTACTTCAAGGAATATAATAAAAAAAGAATTATCGAAATCGGTTCAGCCGTTCTCGAGTTATGCGCTTACCAACACATTTTGCGATTCATTTTTATATATAAGAAGAAGAAGAAGAAGAAGAAGATAAAGAAGATATTCTTTTAACTAGATCGATAAGGAAAATTACATTATAAGCTCGTTATTTTTCATATGAATTGTATTATTTCGATAAACGCTGAGTTGGCTGATGTCTGATAGATTACGAATAGATTAGTTGTAACGATAGGGTGTGTTTGTAATACACATTTAATAACATAATGTCTGGTTTCTATTTCGTAAAACCGTCTACAGGTAATCAATGAATATCTTTCTTTGTATTACTTGTACCTACACAAAAAAATTGATTATACGTGGTACGCATGGTAGTACGCACATAAAAACCAGAGATTTAGTAATACCAAAAGTTTTTGCGAAACAATATTGACTCTAGTGTGTCCTTATAGAAGTTTTCGAATGTACACCAAACATTGAAACGTTTACAAACCGTTCCCGGAACTTAACTAAGTGCAATGTTGTGTCTATCGCTGGGCACATGGCACCACGGTACACACGGTTCGACTCCCCGGCGAGCCGTGTTTACTAAACATTTACATATAGGTAGGTAAGCTCGCACCGTTTCCATGATTGCATTCAGTTTGTACTTGTGACGTCATTGTTTATAACTTCATTATGAGGGGCGGTAGGTGCATTATTGGGTTAGATGTTTTTTTTGTTAAGGCAATTAACTGTGAAGAAAACATGTACATAAGAAGGTACATTACAAGGCATTGTTTAGGTAATTCATTTTAATGTAGGTAAGCCCTCATTGAAATATTATGTAGGTACCTATATCAATTTTAATTATAAGATGAATACAGTACCCACGCCGTCGACTTTTAAGTTTGTTGAGAAACATCTATTGTAATGTTACTGAATGTTTAACAATAAATGCAAACTGCTATATATACCTACAATAAACAACACTTTATTCAATTTAATCCATCGAAATCCAAATAAAGCCCGTTTCGTAATTAGCTCATTATCATGTAAATATAATTACGATATAACTGTGTATTTACGTAGGTACGTACGTAATATAATCTCATTAATAATTCGCATCTCCGAATATTATAATTCGTCGATCCCATTTAAATTTTATGATTGTAATTTAATTTTCCCGTTTTGCAAGCGAGCGGAGCGGTTTAAATGGATTAATATTTCAAATTTCAATGTTCCCAGTGTAAACAGGGTTTTTTTTTATATGGAACGGGTTAAATAAATATTTGCCCGCTCGCAACGTTCCGATATACGGAGTGTTTTTTTTGCACTGTTGTTGTTATTGGTTTGTTGTATTTGTACGTGAGTTTTACCGTGGCATGGACAATGCAAAAATGTTTTGTGTAGTTATACCTTTGATATGTGCGTGTATGTTTTATTGATTTTGAAAACGAAATACATCGTGCTTCTTCCTCTCTACGTAGATACTGCATTCCAAGGGTATCTTATTGTAAGGATATCAAAGTGATTTACAAAATAACTAATGAATCTACTTGATGGTATCAATGCTTGAATTTGTTTGAAGTTTAAAAACTAAAAGTTTTATACATATTTTTGTTTTGGAGCATTTGTTAGCGTTGTGTTTAGTTCTTATATTAAATCTAGTTTAACAGTAGTATGTTTAGTGATTATGGAATTATCTCTTTAGTCGACCAGTGAAACCAATTGATCGTTATGTAACGAGAACTGACCTTTCCCATTGTAATACATCATCTCTTTGAATACAGCAGTTAGGTAATAGCAGCAATTAAAAACAATCAAATGCCCGCTTCATTTATTTAATTGTAGCGAATATAATTGTATATGTACAGTTAAAATGGAAAAAGTATTCGCTGAGAGACGGTGATAAATGCATTTTCCTCTATACAAAGCAATTAAATGCTTTTAAAGAGACAAGGCTGAGCTCTCGTCGCACCGATGCGATGGCTCCGTAATAAGGTAGTATTAAAAATTAATATTGCGGAGTCATTATTAGAGCTTTTAGGTCGTGAATGGGGAATATTAGCTGTGATTTAAGTAGTCTAGTATTAGCTATCGCGAATATTATAACGATAAAATATAAATATGCAACCTGTTAATAACTATTTAAGCTGCAGGTATATATCAGTCCGTGACCACTTTGGCTTAATAATAATAAGCATTTTTTGTGGAATAAAATTCGTTTGGTCTCAATACATATGCAATGTCGTAAAATTTTGCTCTTAGCGGCTATCCCATCCTGGGGACAAACGATTTACCACTTTATAAACACCTATACTAGACATAGACATGGGGTTTTCTTAAGAATCAATGAATAGGAGCACGTGGCACTCAATATGGAATACCATACAAACCTTACCTTTGTTCGTATTAGGGTTTTACAAAAATAATAAGCGAGGACATGAATACAAAAAGCACATATATCGTATGTGATTGACAAGCAGATGTTGCATTCGTTCCATAGTGTGATAATGCTGCTAAATATAATCGCATTATGACTGTAGGTAGGTAGGTGTATCAGATAGTTATCGGTGTGTTTAGAGTACCTACTTAGTATGTTTTTTTATAAAGTTTGTAATGTAGTTTTTTTAGAATATGTACTGGTATGCGTTTGATTCTTTGTCCACGGAAAGATTGCGTGGCTAATCATCTCTTATCAGCAGCAGCTGTCATTCATTTTCCTTGATATATGTCACATTTAATTTGCCCTTATGTACCTATAAGATAAATGTGACAAGTAAAATACTAATCAATATTATGTACTTACAGAAAAAAAAATCGCAAGAATCTCTAAATTTTGGTTATACGTATATTGCATGAAGTTTCGTTACAGTAGCACTTTTATACCAATCTCGTATTACTCGTCAAAAGTCTATAATATTGCGGATTACGTGGGCTCCTAAAAGCGGAATGCTAAAGCGGTTAGCGGATAGAAACGAAAGCTTTTACATTTTACATTGTAACGATCAATGCAAAGCACTGGACGGTGTAAAATCGTTCAGAGCTCAATAGTTTTATACTAATTTATATACATACGTCGCATCGACGACTTTTATGTATCGCGTTAGTACTTTTATATGTTTTATAAGCATCTAATTCTGATTGCTCGTCATTATTTAGAGATGCTGGCGCCTCGCTTCCCACTCGAATTAATGAGACAGTTGTAGTGGGAAATTTTGTTAATATGAAAGTAGCTTGGATAGGTAAAATATAATTATAAGCTATAAATATGTAAGTTTAATAAAATTATTATTAAAAATTGTCTTATCAATAGGCAGAGGCGGCTCGCCCTAAGGAGCGCTGGTGCAGTGAACTCCCATAAATAATTATAATAAAATCACACTCCTTAATTTCATTATTTAATATTAATTATTACTATTTAAAATCAATCGTAATCGTAAAAAACTACTGTCAATACCAATGAATAAATCCATCATTCCATACACCTGAATAATACTGTATTATACAGTAACGCGCGAAGCGGAGCGCTCACGATTGCGCTCCAATGAAAAAATATTTAGTACATTTACTAATACGAAATCCAATAGGAGTGAAAGAGAGGGTTTGCCAGTGCCCTGCGCGCGTGAAACAGAAGATTTTCTATGGAAAAATAGCAAAATTCGGAGCGCCGCTCGCGCAAACGTTGCCGGTTCGTTTTTACCGCCGCGCCTGGCGCCCGTACACAGGACAGCGATTGCGCGCAAGGTTGCCATATATTATAAACAAACACTCGACTCTCGAGTCAACTTCAATGCACGCGCGCGAATGCAAATTCGGGAATTTTCTAATTAAAATCATAAGATACGTGTTGAAATAGTATGTAGTTATCAGTATTACTTGTGAGTGTGAAAATGAACAATTATAATGTGGCGTTCATTAAAAAGTGTGTTAAAACGTTACAAATTCGGCTTGAATTGAAAGCTAAGGGACTGCCACGGCCTGAACTTGACCTTACGCAAAAATGTACGACAAAAACGAAAACATAATATAGGTACGCGTGTATTTAAATCCGAACAATATTATGTGAAAACACCGTGGTTGTGTGGTTGTGATGAAAGCAACAACAGACATTTACGAATGTCTTGTCGCTTTGAGTTATAGATATTTTTGCACACCAAAAAGAAAGACGTATGTATTTCCTTTATAAGTAATTTTTTTGATAAATGTACTGTTTTACACCATGTATTTTCAGTGTTTTATTTCAAGTGAACACCCATAAAATTTTGTCACGAGCCGCCTCTGTCAATAGGTAGGTACTGATATGGATTCGTAAAGTTGTCTATTTGTAATAAAGCATATATAAAACTGAACCAATTGAATGTAGAAATTAAAAAGTTATAATAAAACACTATGGTTTAATGACAAAGGCCCGTATTATATGATTAAGAACTTAAGGTTCATAAACATACAAATATGTAGTCTACTTTTAAATTCTGTCTTTACCAAAGAATCAGCGAAGCTTATAGTTACCCATAGTAACATAATATACAGTGTTAATTACATCCACAATTAAATGTACTTCACTACACTTCCCAATCAAATGTATTGAACTAAAAAATTCGCAAATTGTAATATTTCTAAAAAATCGTCTGACGCACGGCATTGCCGTCGTTTTAGCGTATGTCAGATTTATAACACGTTAAATGTACATAATAAATAGTAATTTATAAAGTAAATCAATCACATGATTGTATAAGTTATGAGGTTTTTCCAATTGGCAAGTAACGTCGTGACGATTCGATTCGCGGAGCCTTGGTGCTGTTTGCTAATGGATGTGGGAGACGCTTGGCGACACCTTGACGGAGGTGTGGCGTATCACGACACCAACGGTAAATAGGGGAACGTGTGTACTAAATGATGAGTAAATAAAAGTCGAGAAAATATAACCAGCCCATGTAATAAGCTGTAAATACCTGATATAAGTTGCGTATTTGGATGGAGAGTCGAAAATATTATTGTTTTGCTTACAGAGAGGAATAATTATTGTGATTATAATTGCGTATTTTTGCGTGGTACATGTACAAACAGATAGACAAAGTTCTTAAATTATTTATTTTGGTGTTTTAGCTTGTAATGTGAAGATAAGATAGTTGTGTACTTGTGCTTAAAAATGTTCTATAGTATCTCTATCAGCGATAATTTTGTTAAAGTTGTCTGTTTGTTTTTGCAAATAGATACGTAGTATATGATGTAATCATAATCAAATCTTATTTCTAATATGATTTCTACTAAGAGACGCCGCATAATTTGATTTTCGTTCAAAAATGTTCCATAAAAAAAACAGGCTTGACGTGTACAATTACACTGTACAAACAAGTATCTGCTAATATTTGAACTAAATGGCACGCAAAATACTTAGACCGTTACAAAACAAATTAGTATCTGCAAAAATATCTATTATCAAGTACGCGCTAATGTTTTTATCAAGCATTCTCTCTATTGGTCGTACGCCCACCGGGGCTGTGACATCACGCGTTGTAAAGGTTGCCGAGATACGAGTGGTTCACATTTATAATTATTATTATCTTATCTGTGAACAAATTAAAGGCTTAGTTTGTGTAATGACACATTTGGCGCCAAACTTGTGATAATAAGATAGGTAGATAGGTATAGGTGTGTGCTATTGCTTCGCTTTATTATTTTTATTTTTTATTGTACAATTTTTACTTGAAAACATGGTATGAGGATTGCTGTTGTTGGTTTATGAATGAGTACTTTTAATACGGTACGCGTCGATTACAAAAGTTATTAAAATTCAGTATTTTCTTCTGTCATTATACTTTTCTTATGTTTTTAATTTTCGTTTGCTCAAAAAAAATGTTATTTTAACGGTAACTTCCGACCATAAGTAAAGATATTTTTAAAGCGAACACCTAAAATGGGAGAATAAATCTTAACTTACTAATACTTAGTATGCATAACGGGCAATATGACCTCATGTTGCTCTAAACATAGCTGTGAAAGCTCAAGCGATGTATCACCAATATAACCTACCCTGTGTGGTGACCCTGCGCACGGCCCCGCCATAAACTTGTCGCCGCCAGCCCTGCGAGCGCGAACCTGCGACCCGCGATCACGATGAGGACACCACGTCTGTCTGTATATCCTGGGTATATGTTGTGGTGTGATGTACCGAAAACGATATAGGACATGTTCTTTTTTATATTTGGAGAGGCTGCATTATGTCATGTAAGTAGGTAAGAAGGGATATGGGACCTATGGAATATCAATAATACGATGCGTGTTTAGATTTTGTTTAAGTTTAAGTACTTAAAAAAAAAAAAAACAAAAAACTGTTTGTTTAAATCTTAATTTAATGAACTTCTTAAATTAAGTCGAAGCAAATACTCAGTGATAAGCCTAGGTTATTATATTTATGGTATTTTAATATATTTGTCCATGAAAAAATTAAATACGAGTACAATACATATTTGCTGTGTCGAATTCTTTAATGTGTTTGCAATTAATCAGGCACATGTATTATAAAAATATCATCATATAAGTTTTCGTTTATTTTTATTTCCATGTTGTTTTATGAGCGTAATAAATAAATAGGGCCGTTTATGTTTTTTTACAACGGCCTCATAGTAATTTGTGATCGATTAAATAAGCTTGATATGCTTATGCGATATAATATCTTAAGTACCTAATTTATAAAATAGATTTTTCATTTTACTAATCCACTTACTTTCATTAGTATCAAGTTATTGATTGCCTTCCGTTTGTTCAGTTGTATAAAACAATTAAGGATTTTTAATTATCCAGATTTGACCGATGATAAAATAATTTTGCCTTTTTTATGTCTGTGTAGTTTGGGAGTACGAGACGTAGGTAGACGAGGTAATGCACAAGAATATTTTGATTTTGAAATAAATCTGGTAAAACAACTCCATAGTTTTTTGTGCTCATTGATTGGCTTAGTACTACATATAAAGTTATTAATCTTTATTGTCATTCATGGAAAAATGTTTTGCAATAATTATTAAATTACGCCATGACTCTCAATTTTAATAAGTAATGTTTTGTAGGTTTTAATAAGGTATTGTTCACACATACACACACACGTGTAAAACAGTTGGTTAAATGAATTACCACATAAAAATTTAATATATGTACTTTAATGTAGTTACAGTACAGTGTACACTATTTTAATAGAAATCGAGATTATTTTCTTCAATTTGAAAGCAAATCAAAGGGATTTTTTATGATATGGTACTAATTATTAGACTAAAGTTATTACGCTGAAAGACAATACCTTAGATTTTAGAAAAATACACAATTATACATAGCTAGGTGTATATTATTGTACTTTATGAAAGCGGTTAAAAGTGCATTATACGCAAATAAAGTACTGCGAAGCTAACGCTTAGACTTAACTAGCGCTATTGTTATCTAAAATGCAGTTGTATGAAAAAATGCAGCAACAAATGCAGTTGAAAATGCACGTCAATTAGGGGCCACTCTTGCCCCGTTCAACGCGGGTTGAGTGCCCCGTGCAGCGTGCCACCAACTAGCGAATAAAGGCTGATGTGTTTTTAAATTACCAATAGTTTCGCTTCAAATACTAAACGCTTCTAACTTTAAACTAAATGAAGCTATATGATTGGTTATACAAACACATTCCTCGCTACACATCCTCGGACATTATTGGTGGAACATACGCTACACCGTGCCAAGACCGGGACGTGCCCCGTCCGTGCTCCATCCGGGGCTCTATCAAAACATTATTGTATACTTTTTGTATGTACACAGCGTTTAAATGTGTCTGGATATTATTTCTTTTGTTTCCCGAATCCCGGCTCCCGCACGGCCCGTGAATCATTGTTAATGGGCAAAATTGCATTGCCCTGTACCGCTTTGGGGCATGGGATATTGACATGTCGGATTGGGACGCAATGAATTGAATGTGCACGGTATTTAATTGACATGTGCAGTGAACTGTATTAATTAAGTTAAAAAAATATATTGTGTTTATGGGAAGTTAATCCCTACTGTTAAGTAGGCGTATCGTGATGATAAATTATAGCGTTGTTTTGTTTCAGTATTAAAATGTGGTTCTCTTAGAATATGTTAATGTCGTTAGAATGGAATGACCACAGACATGTATATATAAGTAGACAACGCAAGTACCGCGATCTGTATGAAAACCAAGCGTGTCATATTTTTTGTACTGACCTTGACGCGTTATGACGTCACGAGCGCTTTTTAGTGATGTTAATTTCATTTTACGCTAAATCGATTAGGCCGCCACTCGCGCGGCGATTCTAGTATCGTCCTATCCCATCGAAGTAAATCGAAAGAAATCAGATCAAACTAGATCTATGTCTAAGAGGTAGTCAAATAAATGAATCGTAATCGATCACTAAATCGATTCAAGACAGAAAAATGATAATTACCATAGACAGAGGGATGATAAAATAAAGTTATAAACCTTTTAATATTCTAACAAGTAAACTAATGTGTTTTAGCTTTTTCTTACATATGCCCATTGAGTTACCATGTACTACGTACTAGAGAGGCCATCGAAAGAAAGTAATGAAACTGTCAATCAATCAATCTTTATGTCCCGTTGCATCGATCCATTTTCCTTTTATGTTCGGGTTACTTGGAAAACTGAAAAAACAAACATAGTCTAAGCAATAAGGAGTTTTCTTAAAAAACTCCCAAGATGACACTTTAACTAATGGCGTCCATGTCATAATATTTATTTTTAGTACCTTTGTATTAAAATACTTAAAAGTTCTAGGTCAAGTCGTATTAAATGACAAAAAAAAATCTATGCCTTTTTTTCTGAAAAATTGCTCCTTCAAATTATCATTTATCTGTTCGATTATAAAATCGATTAGAATCGAGAACTGTTGCATCAAATGAACATCACTAACCACAAAATTGGACAGAAAAATGAGAACAGAAAAATGAGAAGACGCTATTCATTGCTTGTTATCATACGACGCGATCTTTACCGTGCCAAGTAAAAGCCGCAATGTATTCCGAATCATTTCGTATGATTTGGTATCCGTGTTTGTCACGATCGTTTTCCACAGATATTCTTTATTTGATTTTAAAATAAATAGTGCATATTCTGATTAGAAAATTACTTACCGGTGGAAGGAAACATCTCTGCTAACTCGGCCACTCACAGCTGTGGAGTTTCTATAGTTTATAACGGCGTAATTCGGCATTTTACTTTATTCAGCTTCACGTCTTTCCTTGGCGAACTGCAAGCGCGGACTGAGTGTAGGCCAGCGTCAAGTAAGTTTCATAATCGTAGTTTGGACACGGGAAGTACATACACTCGCTTAGTCTATCTTGATATATGTCCGTGGGAATGACCGAATTTTGTACACCGGGCGATCGTATCGGTCAATTAAGGGTGCGTATAAAGCAAAATTACCAATCTTCTATTAGATGATACGTGTAATATTCAAGACCAAATCTAAAAAATAAAATATATATCAAACTAGATGATATGTTCAACGATTCTGTTCAATCAAAAACATAAAATATTAAAATTGACTCGATAAAAAAAAATCACCAAGTTAGCTCTAATTTTCACACTTTTACGTTTTCTACTTGACATGGTAATACTTATTATGATTTTTTTTTCATAAACAATTATATTAAAACATTTGCAAGATATTTGTCAGAGCATTTTGTGTAATTACTTTTAGTTTCGGTTTTATCTGCGATAAACCACTTTTGGCGCTCTTTTTTTCTCGAGATAAACGTTTGATTTTGTCACGATAAAAGTGGTTTATCGCAGATAAAACCAAAACTAAAAGTAATTACACAAAATGCTCTGACAAATATCTTGCAAATGTTTTAATATAATTGTTTATGAAAAAAAAATCATAATAAGTATTACCATGTCAAGTAGAAAACGTAAAAGTGTGAAAATTAGAGCTAACTTGGTGATTTTTTTTTATCGAGTCAATTTTAATATTTTATGTTTTTGATTGAACAGAATCGTTGAACATATCATCTAGTTTGATATAAATTTTATTTTTTAGATTTGGTCTTGAATATTACACGTATCATCTAATAGAAGATTGGTAATTTTGCTTTATACGCACCCTTAAGGAAAGCTGGCATGTTCACAGTACTCACACTTGTGCAATTTCACTTACAGTATGTTCAAAAATAAATGCGACTCTAGTTTCATTTTAGACTTGAATTGTAAAATGGGTGCGTTGTAGATAAATATATATGCAAATATAATTACATACTTATGAAAGCTCTCATAATTTACCTGTAAAATTATAATTTAAAAGTAAATCAATTGATGAAGTTAATTATTTATTCTAATAATAATCAATTGGATAAAAGTATTAGTAATCATTCAATTATCAAATAATAATTAAATTTCAGGTCATAAAAACAATACAAATAACACGTGCGCTTACTCCCAACACACGGATGGTTGTTTTGATAATGATTTAATTAACGGGCGTTTTTTTTAATAATGTGATAACTCTGATTAATTAGTAATTTGATTTTTGAAAAAAAAAATGCCGATTTTAGTCAAAATTTATATTTTTCTAACAAGATCCTTATCATCCAAATTTCCACCTTAGTGAGAAAAATTGACATATTTTCTAATGAAAATGAACAAAAAATTAAATGATTTTATTAAATACTGTAAAATAGTCTATAATTCTTCCATTTACTGTATCACAAAATTCTTCATAGATTTTTAGATATTCGTACTACACCAATTACATCACCCTGTATTTATAAACAATTGCAAAATATGACACATACATAGGCCGGGAGATACTGACACAAAATTTCGGGTCATTTGTAACAGAATGGCGGTTCTACAGAGGTCTTATTACGCAATGACTAAAAGAAAAATGATGGTCAGAACTCAGATAGCTGGTACCGGTGGACTAGTCGCGTGGGCGTTAGTCGAACTCGTCGGATAAATAGCGAAAGTCAAACGATTTGTAACACAAAAATTTTAGAATTCACCGATAGCCCATAAAAAGATGTAGGCGGTAGTGTCATGCCATACTTTTCCGGTGTAACTTACAGCCCCCCATACCGACGCGATGCGTTGATTAAAAAAAAAACAATTCAAACATTTGTACCAGGCTATCTTTTGCACAGGTAATCATCATCGTGCAGACATTTACGAAAATCGCCATGCCATACTTTTCGGACGATTCCAAATGGCCACCATACCGCCGAAAATCTGCAAAAAAAAATTTTTTTTCGCCAAACAATTTGTACTAGTATTGCATTTGGATTTTTCGAGAGTATTTGATAAAATGTGACCATTATTATATTTGCCATACTTCTAGTAGGGGGAAAAAGTGCTGCCATACTTGAAAATTAATTTATTCGTCACGTTTCAAAAATACGACTGTACAATACGTAAAATATTTTTTTACAGTATGGGATCATTATATTCTGTTTGTTTGTATACAATTCTACCTAGAAAAAAATATCGCAGATTGCAAACATGGGGTGGATGATTGTAAGACTTAAGCCAAAACGTAAAAAAAAATGAAAAGAATTGGCGATTTGTACCAGTACGGCATTTTTGGAAAGTATATGATGCAACGTGACCATTATTATATTTGCCATACTTTTAAGTTTTAATAGAGGGAAAAATATAGTGCCATACTGCTACAAATCGTTCAAACTACGAATAAAATCTTACAATAAGAAAAAAATCTTATACACATTCGCCACCTCCCACAGGTATGGCATTATCACACTTCTATTTATAATCATTCAGGAGTTGTTGAAAAAAAATGTAGGGTGGTACAAATCGTTTGGCGAGAAATAAAAAATCAAAAATTTGCAGATTTTCCGCGGTATGGCGACCATTTGGAATCGTCCGAAAAGTATGGCATGGCGATTTTAGTAAATGGCTGCACGACGATGGTTACCTGTGCAAAAGTGAGCCCGGTACAAATGGTTGAATTGTTTTTTTTAAATCAACGCATTCACGTCGGTATGGCGGACTGTAAGTCACATCGTAAAAGTATGGCATGACACTACCGCCTACATCTTTTTTAAGGGCTATCGGTAAATTCTAAAATTTTTGTGTTACAAATCGTTGGACTTTCGCTATTTATCCGACGAGTGTGACTAACGCCCACGCGACTAGTCCGCCGGTACCAGCGTTCTGACCATCATTTTTCTTTTTGTCATTGCGTACTAAGACCCCTCTAGACAGCCATCCTGTTACAAATGACCCGAAATTTTGTGTCAGTATCTCCCGGCCTAACATGTGCAATGTGTAAATGTGTTGACGTTCCAGCTCTTCTTAATATACCTATATCTACCTACTTCATAAATGTTTTTATAGAGAGGTAATTCATATTTTGTTTTACCTACTTAATATAAAAAATATAGAGCCTTAATTACATTGATTAACATAAAACACGCAATAAATAGTCTAAAAGGATTGTTGTAACGACTTCTATAAATTGTAGTGACGTGGTTGTTCCAAAAATAATTTGTGCAAGCTCATAAACTGTGTTTCGGTATAAATAAGAATTGCCGTATCACCTAAATTCTTTTTAGTGCCTCTAAGTTCATTAATCATGTTTTTTTATATAAAAAATACGTGCTCCAATAAAATGTCAATCATTCAAGCTACAAGCTATGTTGCTGGCTTTTTAGTTTTTATTTTAATATGTAGAAAGATTCGAAGTAGGTACACGCATCAAATATATAGCGCAGATATTATGTAGGTATACTGTATACTTAAAGTATGTACATAAACTTGCTCTTTGATAGAACCGACATGAATGTTGATTTATGTATTTGTTGCGACTGTAGGATTGAAGCAATGTACTTTTATAAGATCCTGTATTTATTGTATTGTATGTAGGTAAGGTTGCGCCTGCATAATAATAAATTAATAAGATGTAGTGCCATTTCGATATTATGTAATCTTAATAGGTAAATTAAGCTTTTCTAATTTTTTTGAATATTAAATTTTGAGTGTACACTTGTAAAAGTTTAAAAGAACAATAAATTTTTGAGTTTAATTCAACTCGATAGATGGAGAACCTAATAGTAAATAAAATAAACATTCCTGTTTAGGTAGGCAAGTAGGTACATATTATACCTACAGACTAAGGCCAATTAAAAGATGCGATAACACGATTAAATTTATAAATAAACGTATCCGTTGTGTGCACCACTGCATCGTTCAACAAGCGAACTACTAGGTATACATATATACACAAACGACGATTAATTTCCAATAATAACCGGCAAAAACAATGATCGATAAACAATCGGCACGGGCCTGCGTAGTTTCGGCTGCGGTCCGAACGGGGTCAACGCATAAATTGAATGCTACTTTATATTTTGTTGTGTTCCGCTCGTATATCGTTGTGACGTCCGGGATTGTGTGCGACTGCTCTAGTAGTATATTCTGCTTTTGGATGTGTAGGTATTATAGGTATACGGAGATACCTAGCTCTCCTAGCTCGAAAGACGGCTCAATGGGATCCATTTATTTATTTATTTATTTATTTGCACAATCATAAGCATCCCAAATCACAAAAGATTGGGTTTGCGATCAAATTTATTTCTTTTTAAAAAGTTTAGGCTTACACAAGAACAAAGCGCCCAAAAAATGGCTCAACCTTGCGGAGTTTAGCACGAGATTAGATTAGGAATAGACAAACACAAAAAGGTGAAAACAACCTTACTATTGTTTTGTTATATATAGGTAGATAGGTACTTTAACTTTTGCATCCGCTAGATAGAAGCCTAATAAGTTATTTTGCACGTACAAAAGGAAACACGGAATTATATTTTGTTTCTATATTACCTATATGTAGATAGTTATCAATGGTTAGGAGTAACATGTTTGTCGTTGAATTCATTAAAGTGTAACAAGCTGCGATATATTTCAATTCAGCGGACCCATCAGACCCGAGAGCGGAAACACAATTGCCTCACCCTCGCATTTTGTGAGCACCTACTTACTACGTGGGTACTTATATTTCGTCAAATGCCAAATTTGTAAGTATTCCCAGCACAATGGCCGGGCTTCGAGCTCTGCAGGCGCGGCTAGCAACCGAGCGTTTTTCCTTTGCCCACCATTGTTCGCACCAAGGCCGCATCTAAGAAACCGTGTACCAATTTTTTTTGGAAGTGTGTCGACACGACCGTGTAGGCCTCGATCTCTCGAGATTGGGCCACTCCCACCACGGCGAGAGATCGCTGTAGCGTACCGTTAGGTAGTTATATTGCGAATTTGTCCATTGTATTTGCTAGGATGCCATTAAAAATTGGCTGTCGGTAGGTTGGTTTGATGTCAAACATGCGTGTAATAGATTTTGGATTGTCGATCTTGTATGTCTTGTAAATAGTCATTGCTTGGATGAAACATGTAATGTAATATATTATCTTCAAAAAAAGTAGTACGTACATATAGAGCTCTTCATATCTTCATCGGAAATTCTATATGCTCTTGAATTTATAGCTAATGTTTGAAATTCAAACAGTTATGTAAATAGCATTCAGGATTATTTAATATTAGCTGCATCTTCTTCATGAGATATTTACTTATTTAATGGGCATATAAAATTAAACGCAAGGACAGTAGTAATAGTTAACGGTAAACATGAGTTACGTGAACGAGCGAATATATTAAAAGAAACTTATTTGCCCAACGATAAGAGATATCCAGTAGTAAATACAGCGCATAAATATATTATTGTTATCACGAAGTGTGTATGTGTTTTTATTGAAAATAAAACTTTTTTACGATATTCCGTTTATGGCGGCTTTTATGGTCACCGTGCACCGTTTGATGCCTTCGACGTGTTAATTTTTATTTTATTTGTTTTCCCGGATATGTTTAGTATACCTATTGTATCGTTTTTGGTATTTGTTTTGCAACTATATTTCATGAGGATTTACGTATTGTACCAAATATGAAATAACAAAACATAATTTCGTATTTATTGTGTAGGTATTGTAATAAAGCTAGTTTTATATTATTTTATTGCGTATAGTTGTCATGCTTAATCAATTGATAAGCGAAAGGCGTGAAACTACACTTTTGCAATAATTACCTGCTTGAATTGTACAATATTTTTGAGTACGACGGGGTTGGATATTGATCTTTATTATAAAAAATGGTGACATCACAAGGACAGATACACGCGCCTACTATATATATTATATACATATTTTTAATCAGATAAACTTATCTAGTATCGTCTTGAAATCTAAGATTTCTTTTATTATAACGTCTATAATACTTTTTTTAGCAATTTCTTTTCATTAATAGCATTAAGTTATTAACAATAACCACGTATTTTTGAAAGAGATTACTCGAGCACAAGACTTGATTGTCGATTCTACCTATACTCTCTATAGAAACTGGAAATGTTCAAGTTACACAATAAATTAAAAACACATTCAATCACTAAAAAGTACTGACATAAAAATACGTCTAAAGTCTACTATTAGTGCAAAATAAATCAATACTAAAACAATAAAAAATATACTCGCATTTCGCTCGAAGCATATAAATCCACGTTGTAAAACAGCGGACAGTTAGCGTCGATCCGCCGAAGCTACGGGTGAAATTGGTTTTCAGGCTTTTTCTCCAAGGTTTTTCTTCACATTTCACGTTGTACAATGTAGGTACGGGTCTAAACCGCTCCGGGAATAACCCCTTTTTGTTTTATCTACAATTGCTTTTTCCGTTCGTCTGGGAACGCGCGCCGCTTTTAGAGCCTCTGGTGGGATGGTTATGGAATTTTGTTTTGGAACTTGAAAATTTTTTGGCTAGTGGGTAGTTATAGGTTAGTGTGTGTTGCGACTGTGCTATTGATTGGTTGTTAATCGGTTATATAAGTGAGATCGGTAATGCGTTTGATGTTTAATGTAAGAGCTGTTTAGTTTAAGAAGGTATTGTACAGAACCTACCTACAGGACTTTTAAGTTCTTGAAGTAGGTTTGTCGATTTTTGTCCATTCGTTTTGTCAGGTTTGTGGCACGATATAAAAAAGAAAATTTGTGATATTTTTATGAAACCAGCTAAGTATCTTAAGAAGTAAAACTGAAACTACCTAAATATTTAAAACTGAGGAGCTATATTAAGCTTACGGAAAGGAAACGCGAAATTGCTTTATAAATGTCAAATAATACGGGAAACGCACAAAGAACAGTTGAAATTGTGAGTCCCCATTATTTAGGTCTAAACGTAATATTAATTTTGCTTAGAATTATTAAATTTTACCCGCGATTCCGTCCTCTCGCCGTAATAATACACTTTGATATTGAAAAATCTTTCGTAGCTGCTTTGTTTTTCCTTCTGTTTATCTAAAAGACCATTTATGTAGAATTTATTTGTGTATTTAAGAAATATAGGTATATTTGAGAACTTTCGTTTATTGTTAACTATATCAGACTGGTTTTAATGACTCGATTTTACTGGATAAATAATAAATAGATACGTTATCCTTTTTTCATTAGGACTATTTTCATGTTGTTTTTTTGAAATGTTTTATAGGTACGTCTCTATTTTGTTAATATGATAACTTTAATGTACAAAAGGTACGAAATGTTCTCTTCGACACAAAAAAATGTCGTCATAAACATGCATGCATACATAAAATAGAATAGCGAAATATTTATAAATATTATATGCATAATATGAATAGCAGTACATAATATAATGTGCTTAGACAAATCTGCCGCCAACTAGACAAACAGTAAACACGAGTCTTGTACATAAGTGATTAGACACAGTGACGAAATGATGAAGTGTGATTATTCTGCGTTTGCCAATACGGTGACATAATCACTGTAGAACATGCACGTGGTATGGCAAAGCTGCTAAATTGTAACATGTACCAACTTATTATATGCCTTCTTAACAATGGGCAGTGTTGGCCCAACAAATGAACGTTCATGTTTGCCGCCAGTACGGCGGTTATGAATAAACACCTATACAACGACGATCGATCATAGACATTTAGGCCCTTTGCACTATCGCATCGTTATTGCCTCTATAACTCGCCCAACGTTGCCCATTGTATGTAGGTGGGATAATCCCATTTCTGATGTCAATTTTGATGATGTTTCTAGTGTGCGTGTGAGATTTACAATTAGAGGTCAAGGAGTAAGTTCTTGGAGCAAATTAAGTTAAATAACTATGTGCAATGCAATCATAAATCAGCTAAACAGATGTGAAATGCATCTGCCATCATAATTCAATTTATACTCATTGTAATGGTATTATGGATGCGTTTGTATCGTAACATTTTCTACATTTCATCATTTAAACTAAATTATAATTCCTATTATATTGGTAAATTTTTTTATATCATTGTAATAAATAGCATAGACATAGCAAGTTTTATCTCATTTTACGTACATATTTTTAACGTTGATATATCCGACGTTGGTAACTCCAGAGGAACTTTTAAAGACTGATAGATTTAACGGCTGTCCGGTCGTTTCCAAACTTTTAAGACACATCAAAACTTTGTTTACCAGTAGTTAGTGGAAGTTTTTAAGTAATATTTTATTTCGAGGGGCAATAAAATCGAACGTAAAATGTTTGAAGTAGGTGTACTATAGCACTAGACTGTATGTATAAGATTTCAACAACTGCAATAATATCTTATAGTTAGTTGTTGAAAGACTGAGTAGCAAATATTTCGGCAGCCATGCCAAAATGTCGATTCATTATATATCACTAAAAGATGATAACGTTAGAATCTATTTTCACTTCGTCATCTCACGTCACATTATGCCTTAATGAGTCGTTAAATAATAAAATATGAACATGTAATAGTGAATAACGCGAGCGTCGTGGGTTTTGATAGCCGTTGAACCTCGCTTCGGGCCAAACTCGACAATCTCGGGTCATCGGTGTGACGGCAGACGGGGCGGGGACGGAATGTTTCTAGCTAGGTTTAATAAGTATAGGTCGATAGCACATCTGAGATGACTGTACGGATGTTGGAAGGTGGTAGAATTGAGTTAGGTTGCAGAAGAGCAACAGCAAACGGTTAAGCATAAAATATAAGCTTCTAGTTTTGTGATGAAAGATATCATGCAAGATCTTATGACCTGAACTATTGACTTGGTTATAATGTTTTACTATTCATAATATAATACATATATCATTAATTCTATTTCTCTCTTTAGAAAAAGTGGGTGTGTTCTTTATGTAAAGAATGTTTTGCCTAAACAAGAACATTAGATCAAACGACAAAATTAAATTATTGAATCTCCACAGTGTATAACTTTTTGCCACAATAACAAGACACAGCTTTCATTAGCCGGACAACATCGGCAAATATACTCAAAAACGCAAACAATTAAGGGCAAATAATATTTCCGTCTATTGGAAGTTTGAAGAGCAATAAAAATATACTCGAGTGGGACATAAACGGAATTGTGGGGGGTGGGGAGGGGTGAACTGCAGGGGGAGGGGGGCACGAAGGGTGGCCGTGTTTACATTGTATTTAATGATTGAAAATATACACGAAAATTGAAGCAATTTCTGTGTGGGCTGTTCGTACGGTTTTGTATTGTTTTTGGTTCGTGTAATTTTTGTTTGTTGAATGAAACATAATAAGAGTTGGAGAGGTAAATAATTATGGATGAGACGGATACGTAGAGTTGGTAATTATGTGTGTAGTTCGATGTATTTGTAGATGATATGTTCATCTGTTTCATTATTTGATTATATATACTTATTTATTGAACTTGCACTTTAATGAATAATATTTAAAATTAAAATATCAAGTGACTAGCATAATAATTTATTTGTAATAGCTTCAGTTTTCACCTGATGCGCGAGTAAACATAGATCTACACAAAACAAATAAATATTATATGGACATTTATTTAATTTAAATTTTTTAAATAAAATGTTTTTCCAATATTCACATCATGTTCTATTTCATTACAATTAGGATGTATGTTAAAACAGAGCTCGAGCTACGGAAAATATGTATTTTATGAGCGGTAGGTTATAGGTACCAAAACAATACCTAATTGAATACACGTTTCGTACACAACGAACAGACGGACAATGAGATCCGTTTGCACGTCAATATGTGGTGACGTCACAATATGATGTGTGTGTGTGTGTGTGTGTGTGTGTGGGACTATTGTCTTATGTATTGAAATTACTAGTTGTGGGTACCTAATTAATACCTATATGTAGTTAGAGCCCTTTCAAGAAATCGTGCAGGCATATTTATCACTTTAAAAGAAGTAAAATATAAGGACGAGGATCTTATAATAAGACATTTTTTTGGTAAACGCAAATAATTAAGCCTATAAACTGAGTTTTTTTAACCTACGTAATATAAAGCAATGATTGTAATCATCTCGACCAGTTGAGCTATTTTTGAGGTAGGAAATGTCACGGTAAACAGACACAATATGTATTTAGTATTATAAACTTTCGTTATCTGGTCTGTGAAATCAGAAACACTTGCAAACTAAATACCACTTGACTATAAAACAGTTTATAAGCGATTACATTATGTATTTCGTTTATTAATTACGACCGGCAATTGATTACATTTGTTAATTGTTTTATTCAATAACGTGCGTATATTTATCAATTTCGACTCGACGTATCCGTTCGGACGCAAAGTTCATAACATGAATTGCGGCGATGCACATACACGCCCGCTAATTGCTCGGCGTTACGTCACACTAACGCGAGCCTAATGCCAAACATTCTCTAAACGCACCGCGAGCCGAGCCGCTAAACCTGTCTTCTCTATCCATGGTTTCGTACCTTCATCTTTCACACACTACACAAGCGCAGAGCTCGAGCTGTGAATACGCAAAATTTTCTGCGGACTTGCGTCAACGACAAGTGCGGCGGGTGAGCCAATAAATGGTAGCTATGACGTGCTATTTGATAATTTGAGTAGTGACGTCACGCGAGTCGCAAGCGAGCGTTGCGTAAGCGAAACGACGCGAAAAAGATCCGCGCGTCTGGCCACATACCACGCGCAATGTAATCACTGGGCACGTTACTGCATTCGATCATTGTATTTGTAAATGATTACAAAGCCCCCTAAGCTGTATATATTTTTAGTATAATAAAATAATTATAACAAGATTATATTGTCGAAAATTTAATTGAATTGATGGATAAGGATTATTTATAATCTGAGATTAACGTGACAGCTAGTAATAATAGTTTTACGCTTATTTATTGTGCTCGTTCAATGATTTATGAGGATTTATATTTTGCCTAGTGATATATTAGGTTTTGTATTTCACAACGTTGAGGAGGACAATGATATCTGATAAATATCATTATTTGATAGTGACTGACGTTTTGCAAATTGGTGGCGGCTATATATCATAAATCGTCTTTGCTTGTTTTTGTTTTGCCAGCTACTTATGTAGTAGGCTAGTTCATTGACCTCTTGTAGACAGAAGATGCAAATTACAGCCCTACGTTTATTGTTGAAGATAAATGTCCTAATCAACCTATGCATATTATAATAGGGTTACGCGACGGTGTGAGCGCCGGCCCGTTCGGTGCAACGCTGGCGCCTGTTCAACAATTTAGTAACGACTTAGTTATACGCTTTCCGCTGCCAGCCGTGCGTTTTGTATCGAATTGCTGTGTTGCGTCTATTGGCGATACATTCAGTATTTAGAGCCTGCTATTAATTCTATTTGTTTGCAGCTAGCGACAATTTGCTGGGAAATTGTTATGTGGAAATGATTAAGCCTTTGAGAGTACCTATTGAATATAGGGAAGGTATTACTAGCGTGTTCTTTTGAGTTAATAATTTACAAAATAAATGTACTTATAACTACACCATATTGTATCGTATACAACTTGAAATGTATTTTTCCGAATTACCTAACCTACATACATAATTAATATAGTACACATAGTTGTTTCCCTTTGTGCTACAATGACAAGACGAAAATAAAACCCATCTTAGGCAACATACTCGGGTCTTACAGTGTTATCCATTCATGATTGGCAGACAAGTTTCTGCGTAACGATTGTCATTCTTATCCCATAGTGTTACGGTGGTGTTTCGGGTGGCAAGAGCATGACCTTCGTAATGCAGAGGAACCTAGCTGAAAACTTAGTCCACTGTGAGATGTATTAAAGCTAAAATTAGGTGGATCTTGTAGATTGATGGTGTGGATGATGCAGCAGTTAAATTGGGTTCAGGAAGATAGTTGATTACATGACTAGACTAATTATTTATAATACGATGGAGAATTTTGTGTTTATAATGGCAAATGTATTTGGTTTTTTGTTATATGGATATGTAATAAAGTAACTCAATGTAATTTACATATGTAATTAATTTGTCTGTTTTACTTGCTCCGACTTATTTTTTACGATACGACCGATATTATAAGACAGCTAAATATTGTTTACATTGACGAAGTTCGAGACTTTAGCTAGTTATGATAGATATTTTTGACGATAAAATGATTTATAAAGAAAAAATATTTATTAGAGTCAACTCTACAATTTAGAAAAACAATACATTTAATCCAATAATCCAATAAATCATTGTCTTGATTATTTTAATGTCATTTTTCTAAGTCCACTATAACAGATAAGCAGTTATAATCATAAGTAGGTAGTTAGATTATTTCTTAGATTGGAATGATTGTAGGATAAATACAAAATTTAGACACCACTTGATCTTTGTAATGGAGTTGATATTTTTATTTTCTAAAGTGTTTCTCAAATCGATATAAGAAATATAATATACAATAGATTTACTGTATTTGTCTGTTTTATTTTTCCTTAATTAAAAAATATAAATTTGACGAGAATACAATAATATTATGATTTAGGATTATGTGATAATTTACATGTAAATAAAATAAATTAATTAAGTGGAATCGTATTCTCACCTAGACTTAATAAAAATAATCATTTTCACCTGCTCTAAATAATTTATTATCCCCAACGAATATTAAAGCCATTCAAAGCTCTATCGAAACGCGCAGGTGATCCAAGATAACATCCTCTCTTTATTAAAAAGATAAACATAATATATGTATAATACATTTGAACAATAATTCCGAATTGTAAGCTGCGGATGAAATCCCTAAGCTCCTCAATGTATACACGCCCTAAGCCTATTATCCATACTTTGATAAACAATATCATACCTTATTTCTGTGTTGTAAAGATTAATTTTGAGTTACATGAAGCAATTAAGGCTGTGTACACACTGACAGATGGTTAAGCTTTATTTTATTACTTGTGTTATTAATTTTTCACATATTGCCTATAATTGAAACGTTAAAAATGAATCATAAGTAAGTACATTTATAAATAAACAAAATAAACTCTTACTTGACAACATTTTAGAACGTTTAATTATTAAAAAAGCTTATTGTTTTTTTTCCGAGTTGTCATACGTAATAACAATGCGAGCGACTAGTCGCGCGTGAATGGCAGCCCTTACTCAACTACCCTAAATCGTGCAATTAGTGACGCATGTTTTTCTAGCAGGGCTGCCAGGTGGCAGTTTTAATAATAACTATTAAACGTGTGTTATTATATTTTAATTGCGTTTTGATTGCGACGTGCGCCGTGAAATGCGGTGATACAAGTTCGAAAATTAGGGGGATCTAATGATAGCGTTGGTTTGTGTGTTTTTATATTTTACATTCGTGTTTTTATTTGTTGCACGGTTTTTAAGTTGCGAGGTTAGCAGCGTGCTGTTTTCCTTATGTGTTGAAAATAATATACGAGTAATTTAGATAGAAACTTTACACCTAGGTAAAGAAAGCAACTTTATTTAATACATAAAAGTTGACTTAAAATCACAGAAAGTATTTGAAAGTATACAAGCTAAATAGTTAAGGGTTTAAAAATAAGATCATCCATACTAATATTATAAATGCGAAAGTAACTCTGTCTGTCTGTCTGTTACTCAATCACGCCTTAACTACTGAACCAATTTGCATGAAATTTGGTATAGAGATATTTTGATACCCGAGAAAGGACATAGGCTACTTTTTACCCCGGGAAATAGGATAGGTTTTATCCCGGAAATCCCACGGGAACGGGAACTATGCGGGTTTTTCTTTGACTGCGCGGGCGAAGCTGCGGGTGGAAAGCTAGTAGTAAATATAAATACCTATGGATGAAGCGATTGTACTTTTTCTACATTAAACAGAGCTCACGCGAGAATCATACGTTTTACGTTATGATACAGTATAGCTACTTTTAACGGATAGCACACGCGATTCATTCATTGCTCTGATTATATGATAATGTGTTAATCGCGTGTTAAATCAATTTAAAAAGAAATTTTTGCTTTTTCACACTTGTTTTTAACAATTTACCTACTCATTGTTACATGGAAAGTATGTGTGATTATTACGAGAATGTTTTGTGGTATAGATAATGTAAATAATATGTGAAATGTAAAATTTTTACAGAATAAACTTCTTTTAAACTTTCGTAGGTTGTAGATATTGGAATATTAGTTGAGTAGGTCGATACTTAGCTGTTTTTAACGAGAATAGGAAGTCAACAGTGTTGTTTTATTTTTAAAGTGATGTCTTCTTCAGTTCCTAGAAATGGACTATCATCGACCTCTATATCACTATGTACCAACAGGTATAAACTATAATATCATAGATAGTTATTGTGTGTTATTTTGATAAAGTTATGCGTGTTTTATTATTTAAAATTCATGTTTTTATGCTTTATCTCATGCTGGCAACCCTACGTAATCTAACAGCTATCTACCTACAATGATGATCCGTCTGTATGTCCGTCCGAATGTAATTTGCGTAGGGTTCGCATGGCGTGAGCCGTGGGGTGCAGTGAAAGCCTTATCAGTAGGCTGTATAGTGTATATAGCACTGTTCGGCTGGCGGCCCTTTGTGTGCATGTACTGTATGTAGGTATATTATGTGACGTGTTTATATATGCCTTTTATAAGCTACATAGGATATACGTGCAAGGGGTGTAGTTGCAATAAAAATGAAAATAAGAGGCACATTTTAAATGATAATTTAATCCTTTTACTGCGGTTTAATACTGCTAAAACTTTAAGATTATTTAAAGGACATTACGTACTGCACATTCACACATATGAATACATCAGTGTAACACAGTTCCATGAATGAAATATTATATCTATGGGACCCATACGTTTTGTGTATCTTTGAGATTATAAACATAATGACAATATAAAGTCTATTATCCACATGTACGTAACTTTTATTTTTCCCTAAACAACGGGCATATTCACGTTACAAGCACGCACACAACGCACGATCACAGTCGTCCATCACATTGTGAGCATACAATGTCGCATCGTTTTTGTCCCCGCCGTTCGCGACGTGCAGACACACGCGCGCGAGCTGGAAAACCTCGGTTAAGCGCGAGTCGGACTTGCGACACTATATAGTTTCCGCATATATAAGCTGAAGAGATCGCTCGTCCAATTTATGACTGACAAAAGTTGTTTAACTTCTTTTTTATTATTCGTTGTTTGAAAATTTGATATATCATCTCTGAAAATTTTAACTGTCTAACTATCACAGTTTATGAGATACAGCCTGGTACGTACGGAGTGACGGACAGCGAATTAATAGGGTCCCGTTTTACCCTTTGTATACGGAACCCTGAAAACCGTCGCGCGAGAGTATAATATCTATAAAAGGTACAACGAGCCGCGGAGGGCAACGACACAGCGTATGATCGATGTCGCGATACTGTGTATCGATCGAATCTACTGATTGTGTGTTGTATGATTGTGTTGCTAGCTGGAGACTGCGGATTTACCCGCGTGGTGCCCAAAAGTTGGCTGATATGCTATACAAATGGAGAGAGAGAGATATCTGTGTACTAAAATTGATACGGATTCGATCAGCTGATTTTGCGTTAGAGTAACGACATCTATACATCATTACAAAGCTTCACGTTTATAATATAATTAGGATTGTAGTAGTAGAGTGGTCATCAAGGGCAGTTCTAACTTGTAAGAAAATATTTAATATTGTACTTAGTGTATTGTTGTATTTTGTTTGTCAGTTTAAATTGTAGTTTATTTGCATTCAGGTAATGAAACTTGACAGTTTAATCTGAATTTTGTATATCAACATCATTTATGTTATCCTATTTAAAATATTGTTTACGGTTATAACTTATAAGGTTCTACAATCTACATGCTGTCAAGCGCTTCCTTATTCACAATAAAAAAAATGCATTCGAACGAATGCAACGTGGGATTGATTGCAGGGTCAATTATGTATTAGAAACTACATATATTATGTACCTGCCTATTTTTTATTTGTCTTATGCTTATTATAATTTGAATTTTCATAGGTCTAACTAACCTGACCTAACGTGACATTATATAACACGACCATATACTATGTACACAGACATAGATTGAATACGACTCAATATAATCGATTACTTTGTATAAGTCGTGGTCACGACAACGGGTGTTAATGGTTTTAACTGATTACCGTGTTTATGTTTATCTGTACATATAATTATAGTATTTGTAGAAACCGGGTATTGGTATTACGTTGATATTTTCTGTCTGGGTGGATTTGAAGGGATTATAATAGAGGCAGTACATACGATTACATATATATGTATATGAATAAAAATTATACTAAGACAAAATTGATAAATTTTCGTTGAAGAAACTTACAAGCTAGGCATTTGTCTCTCATACAGGCTATATTATGAAGGTATAATTTCTAAACCGAAGATATTTTTTTTATAAGCATCACACAAATTATTAATGGTCGCTGTAGTTCAAAATATTTATTTTTATTTTAATAATTTGATGTTAATTTATAAATGGGTCTGTTATCTGTGCATTTATTCCGTTCACAGTTTCCTGTTCGTTTTGCATGTACTTAAATATAAATAATAAATAAAATAAAAGTTTACATTGTCTCGTGACAATAACTATTCATGGAACATGTTTACGTTTATTTTATGTTTGAATATAATAAATGTTGTAATTTATTGATATTGAATGAATATATTTATTACATTGTTATGGAAAAAACTCGAGTGATTTATATCTCTATTGGCTGTAATTCTAGTAAAGTGCGGTAATACCTATACAGTTAACTTGAGTAGCATACATAATCTATTAGGAATACAATAGAATTCTTAACTTTGTTAGCCTTCTTGAAATGAACAGACAATCTACAAATTATACGTACTTACTATGTTGTATGAATCTAGTGGCGAATAGAGTCAACAAAGAATTAATCGAATAATGTTTTATGTCTATTAGGTACTGTTTTAGTCTAAGTTTTAGTTCTTAACGATGCATGTTTTCTGAAGTTATTTATTACCAGTAATTATGTAATAAGTATTTTTTTGATGTTGTTACAGTTTCGCGACGATGGAAAAAGCGAAAGCGTACATAAAGAGCTCGCTGAACGCGGGCGCGGCGGCGGTCGCGTGCGCGGGCGGCGGCGCGGGCGGCAACCCGAGCCCGCCGGCCACGAACGGCACCAACAACGGCACCAGCACGCCGGGGCCGGGCGCGTCGCCGTCTCCGGCCGCCGGCACGCCCGCGCCGTCGCCCGCGCCGCCCGCGCCCCGCTCGCCCGCGCCCGCCCCGCCCGCGCCCGCGCCCGACGACAGGGTGTGCTTCGTGTGCGGCGGCACCGGCTTCAGCGACTACTTCACGATACGAGTGAAGCCGGATCCGCAGGTGATTTCGTATATGTTGATCGGCTGTAGTTAAGTTGAGCATCAGAAACAAAAGCTTCTGTTGCTATCGCTGATCGAATTTTAAAACAATCACCATCAGAAGTAACATTTTCAAACACAACTCAGTCATAGGTGAATAAAATGAATGAAACAACCAAAGTTCTTATTAATTTTGAAGCTAAGATAAAATACAATATTATGTAATGAATATCGCAGTCTTATGATCCATGAATTGATAGCATTCATAAGCTGAGTAGAAATATGAATATAATGTCGCCATTTCACTATCACTAAGTGTAGGTACTAAAGCACTAAAGTCTACACTGATATCCCAAGCGCCCCCACACCAGTGCGCACCGGTTCGAACCGGATCCCTCGCGGCGCTGCATAAAACAATTGACCCGCGACCCGGCGACAATTTCGTCTGCTTGACGCCGCGCGACCCCGCGCCGTCAGCTGATCAATTTATTTGGCGACATTTTATTATCAACTCTGATTGAACGTATGATTGTTTTAACGGGCACGGTAGCTTTTGGTTCGGTGTTATTGAGCTCGTGTCCCGCATTGTTTTGAGGGGCCCGAATTTGTAGGATAATTCATAGTCCGTATATACCCAATGTACCTATGCAATATTATTATAAATTTCAAGAATTTCAAATTGATGTTTATGTGTGCCAGATATTAATTTCATAAACAACGAGTTAGTGAAAAGAATTGCACGTTTTGTTTATTGTTTATTTTAATTCGAAGAACTATGTCGAATATCTGGGTTCAATGAGCTCTTTTTGTTTTCATAACATAATCTGCCATTTGTATGTTAAAAGGCTTTTCACTTTCAAATAAATACGTAGACCAGCAACAACAATAAAATATTGAATTGGCATTGGATCTTATAAAAGTTTTGATTTGCTGATCAATTAAAGAAACGATTTGAATACCTGTAAATTTTTACCTGTAATTATTATAAACCCAGCTAGGATAAATAAAACATTGGTATGCAACAATATCATAAGTAAAAAGGCTTAGTACAACTATTGATGTACAAAATTTCCATCATTTTATTCCCTTGTATTCATAATATAATAAGCCCGCTGTCACCACGCAGAGCTCGGAGCCGTACTTCCCGTTCCTCGGCGGTCACGCGCCGCCCGCGGACTACCGGGCCGAGGGCGACGAGGACGGCACGGTCAAGTGCTGCTGCGTGTGCTACACGTTCCTGCGGCAGCAGTGGGAGCAGTACGACCGCGAGAACAAGCCGCACAGCCAGCGGTTCTATTGGATGAAGCGGTTAGATGGGAAACCGTTTATTGGTGAGTGTGGGTAGTTGGTAGCAAGGAGAGTGGTGTGTGAGGGTAGGTGGATATAATATCGGTATTGCAAGAAGAGCGGTGTGTGAGTATGCGGGTAGACAGATATATGGTGTGTCAGTTGACATCGAGCGATTGGACTGAACGGACGTCTTGTTATGTAGAATTTAATTGCAGCAAAAATCCTAAAACCTCGTACATAAAGAGAATTTGCGATGCAGTTATATTTTTAAGCGGTATAATAGTTTAAAAAGTTACTTATCACGCTTCTGCTAACATTCAACTTTTGATAAAGATCTTATTTTCATAAATTCCATACTAATATTATAAATGCGAAAGTAACTCTGTCTGTCTGTCTGTTACTCAATCACGCCTAAACTACTGAACCAATTTGCATGGAATTTGGTATGGAGATATTTTGATACCCGAGAAAGGACATAGACTACTTTTTATTGCGAAATATGTACCACGGGCGAAGCCGGGGCGGACCGCTAGTTACTTATATATAACAGCCACTTACTATAGAACACTTATAATGCATAATATCTCTATTCTTCACCACTGAGGCGACTATAATACGATTGATTGTCGCTAATTACATAACTATTTGATACCGTTAATATAATGAGTACATAATGCCATTATGCACGTGGGATCGATCGTGGGTTCGGTTCCCATGAGATGTTACCTTGTTTCTTACTAACCTTAAATACGGGACTTAATGGTGAAACTAGTAAAATAATAACCTATAAAATATATTAAAATCTAGTTGTTCCCCGCGGTTTTACCCGCATTGCTCTGCTCCTATTGCTCTGTATGGTGATATGTAGCCGAAAACCTTCCTCGATAAATAGACTATCTAACAGTGAAATAATTTTTCAAATCGGACCCGTTATTCCTGAGATTAGCGCATTCAAGCAAACAAACTCTTCAGCTTATTAGCAGGCTCCTGAAAAACAGTTCTTCGCTCTAATTTGTAAAATGTTTTAAG